>NW_023647623.1:0-7154 GCF_015228065.2 Penaeus monodon
AAAAATTTTGGGCTTTTTCCAAATTTTCCCCCCCGACGGGTTTTTCAATTTAATAGTATTTTTTTTACGAAATGGAATACATTAGAGCGGCATTTTGTTTATTTGTGTTACTTATACATCCGATATATTTTTTTTTTGATTTCTCACCCAATTTATAATATCGACATGTTGCAACATTGATCGGTATCTGTATTGACATCAACATTGCTTTACTTTGGTAACTATTAAATATCTACTGATCAATGCTGAACATCGATCAGAATTGATCAGTTGATCAGTAGACAGGACACTAATAAAGACAGATGCATGAAAACTAGATGTTTGGTCGTCATTGATCATTCAGTTGCTTGCTTGCTTGCTTGCTTGCTTGAGATTTGCGAAGTTCTGGCTTCGCCCGGGCCTTTCACTTATGGCCCGGCCTGTGTCAGCTTTTTATGGCTGTCTCATTTGTTGGTCTGACACTCGGTGCTTACCGTGGCGATGGGATTGCCAGCAGGCGCTCCTGTAGCCGTGGTGTAAGCATCTCGCATAATCTCTTTACCAGCACGACGGCTGTGTTCTGTGGGTTTGTCTTAGGAATTGCTTGTGCACGCAATTTTCCAAGTAGTGTACCAGTGTGGCGTTCGGCTCGCCGCTATGCATGCAACACCTCTCTTCACGTTCTATGGGTTGTATAATCTGCCATGCACAGTGGTAACCTAGGCGCATTCTGTGCAGAATGACTTCGGTACCTCTGTTGTTTATTTCAGAGAGTGCCAGTGGTTCATAGCCTGTGGCATCTGAGTACCAGCTGGCCGAGGGGGAATATCTCGTTTCCTCTCTGTGAAGCTGCAGGAGGAAGGAGTTGGCCGTCACCATACACTTCCTCCTTAGTAAATTTCGGCTCTGATGTATTATCATGGGATTTGGGGGCATACCCCGGCCGATTTCGGCTAATCTGTCAGCAAGCTCATTGCCTCTGATCCCTATATGGCTGGGAACCCAGTTTATGATAATTCTTCTACCCTGAGCAAGCATCCTTTGTGCTATTGTGCGGATGGTTGTCAGGAGGTAGATGTTGTCAGTGGGTGAGCGCTGCTGAAGACAGTCGACGGCTCCTTTGGAGTCTGTGTGTATGATCATGTGTCCTTCCCTCACGGACGCATGACTCAGTGCTCCCATGATAGCAACTGCCTCTGCCTGTAGCGAGGAGGCGTTGTCTGTTACCCTCATGGATATTGTGGCATCCCTTGCTGCGAAGCTGCGCCTGCAGTGTGGGTCAAGGGATCGACCGATCCATCCGTGTAATATGTTCTGCTCCCCGGAGGGGTGATGGTTGCAATGACCCTCTGGGTTTCTGCCTTTAGGCTAGGCGTACAATATTCATTCTTTTTGCTTGCCAGTCTCATGACCGAGAACTCTATCGAGGTTTGTGCCCACGGCGGAGCTTCGACAGAGTCAGGGTGTGGGGAGTCCATGCCCTTGGCCAGTAGCGGTTCTTTGAGCTGATGGCGTATTAGCACCCTGGCTGTGTGAGACAGCCAGGAGTTGTTTGCAAACAGCTTGTTATCTTGTTCTAGGCGTCTGACTATTTTGTGTCTTAGGCTTGTGTTCCTGGGAGCCTGGATGACCTTTGATAAGAATTGTGCTGCCGTTAGATCAATTCGTGAGGCCAAGGGGAGAAGGTTTGTCTCCACTAGGAGGTTGAGGACCTTCACCCACCTTGGGACACTAGAATGACCCTGGCGGCTTCGTTTTGGACTGTCTCCAATCGGTCTTTATATTTTCTCTAATGCCAATCAGAGCAAGGGAGCATAGTCTACAATGGGCCTGACAGCATGTACGTAGAATGATCTTAGTACTCTGTGTCTGGCCCTATGCGTCTTCCACTCATTGCTCTCATGACAGACAGTCTTGCCTTTGTTCGATCAAGCAGGTACTGGACCTCCTGGCGGAAGGAGAGGGTCCGGTCTATCCTTACCCCAAGGTAGGTATTCCTGAACCCACTCCAAGTCCATTCCCTGGATTTTCAGACTTGTGCCTTGAACTCTCTGTCTCAGAGCCATGGCTTTGGATTTGGCTGCAGAGTTTCTTTAGTCCTGTCCTGCAACACTCCTCGGATACCAAGTCCAGACAACGCTGGGCTTTGTTTAGGCAGTGTGGTCCAGTGGAGATGATAGCAAGATCGTCTGCATAGGAGATGATCTTGCACCCCACTGGGAGGTTTATGTTGAGGATACAGGACATTAGTGTGTTAAATAGGGCTGGACTGAGAACCTCACCCTGAGGCGTTCCATTTTCTAGTGGCATGTGCTGTGATAGGTGACCTTGGAATTTGACTCTGGCTGTTCTATTCCTAAAGTAGTCACCTATCCAAGCCAAGAGCTTACTTCTGATTCCTTTTTGGATCAGGCTCTCCTGAATGGCAAGAGGACTTGCCAATTCGAAAGCCTTCTCCAGGTCAAGGAATACTGCCACAGATGCGCCCGTGTTTATTGTGCTCAAGAGCATAGCTATGCTGTGCGCTGTGCTCATGCCCCTGGTGAACCCATGGAGGTGTTCGTGTGGGGATCCCATTTTCCATTGGAGCCGGTTCAGTACCATCCTCTCGGCAGTCTTGGCCAGACAGCTGAGGAGAGAGATGGGGCGGTACTTCCCCGGCTCCTTTGGTTTAGGGATGGGAACTATGGTAGCCCTCTTCCAGCTCTGGGGTAGAGTGGAAGTTTCCCAGGACTTGTTGATGAGTTGCAGGAATGCAAGCTCACCTACCAGTCCCAGGCGGGAGATGATGGGGTACGAGATCCCGTCATCGCCCGGGGCTGAGTTGCAACTGGCTTTATGTGCATCTCTTAGTTCCCTCAGAGAAAAGATAACGTCTGAGTTATCGGGTTCGGCTGCCCTTTCTCTGATGTGAGCAAGTCTGTCTGGTTGTAGGCGTTCTTGTCTTGCCCTCAGTTCGGCTGGCAGACTGTCGCTACTCGTTCTCGCAGATAAATCTTGCGCCAGTCTGTTGGCCTCTGCCTGGGGGTCGTGGTGCGTGCATCTCGGGGCTGAGCGGCTGGTGGCTCGCTTGACCCGTTGCCATAGCTCTGAGAGGGTGGTACGGTGACGAAGGACTCACACCATTCCAGCCACTTTTCCTGCCTCACTCTGCTGGCAGTTTCCTTGGCGTCCCTGACAGCTTCCCTTAGGAGGTTGTCGGGGGTTCTTTGCCTTCGGAAATGTTTTCGGCACATATTTACCCTGTGGTTGACCTCCCTAATCTCGTCATTGAAGTACCAGGCGTCCTTGTGACTCCTGGACCCAGGCCGAGTTTTGGGTATGGTCAGTGAGGCTGCCTCATCAATGGCATTTACAAGTCTGGCTTGTAGCACTTCCACATTTTTGCTCTGTGTGGGTTCATTGCTTCTCAGACAGCGGGCCAAGGCGCTCTGGAACGCCTGCCAGTTGGCCTTGTCTGTTTTTCCCTCTTGGATTCGTCGTGGTATTTCGGGTGGGCCACTATCCATGAGGGTTGTTATAGTGCCATAATGGTTCACTAGTGACGGTCTCATCGACACGCCAGCCAATCCTCTCCACCAAGTCGCAGTGGCCAGGGTGAGGTCTAGGACCCCTCCTCTCACATGTGTTGGCTCCTGGCTGTTGAGGAGAGCGATCTCGGGAATGGGCTCAAGCACGTGGCTATGTGACGGCCAGCCGCATCCGGTGCCCTGCAGGGAGCCAGGATGGGGTGGTGTGCATTGAAGTCTCCCCCTATGATCACTCGGTCGTGTGCTGCGGAAGCACATACCTGGCTGATGTCTAAGCTACTACGTGTGGCCTGCTGTACACGTTGTACAATTTCAGGGGGACCCCGGCCAGTTGAATCTCGACGGCAAGAGATTCAACATCTTCTCCACAGTGCGGTGCTCGGCTATTGCGGAGCAAGGAATTGTTGCGTTCACCATTAATAGTAAAGACAAAATGATAACAGTGAGACGAAAAAAACTAATCGAAATAATAATATCAGTAATTCTGATAATACTAATGATAATCACAATAATAATAATGTTAATGATAGTAGTAATAAAAATAGTATAAAAAATGGTGATAATAAAGATATTAGCAAAAATAATAATAATAATAATAATAATAATAATAACAATGATAATAATAATAATAAAATAATAATAATAAAAATAATAATAATAAAATAATAAGGATTTTTATTATTATTATTATTATATATTTATTATTATTATTTTTATTAAGGAATAAAAGTGATAATGATCAAAATGCTAAAAAAATAGAAATAATAGAATAAGGATGAGTAAAAAAATAAAATAATAATAATAATAAAATAATAAAAATGATAAAATAATGAAAAAGTAAAAATAATAATAATAATAAAAAAAATAATAAAATGAAAAAAAAAAAAATAATAATAATTTAGTAAACAAAAAAAGAATCAATAAAAAAAGTATTAATAAGGTAGTATAATGAATTGAAAATGCAATGACATTTTAATAAAAATCATAATAATAAAAATAAAATAATAATAAAATGAAAATAATAATAAAAAATATAAAAAAAATTTGCAAAGAAATAGGGATAGGTAATAATAATAACAATGATAAAAATAGCAACATAGTAATAAAAGAAGTAATGTAAGGATAATAAAGTAATAAATAACAAAAACAATGATAAAAATAATAAAATTGAAAATAAAATAATAATAATAATAATAAAAACAATAACAATAATAATAATAATAAAATAAAAATAATAAAAATAATAAATAATAAAAATAAAAAAAAATATAATAAATAATAAGATAATGATAATAAAAATAAAAAAATTAATAAATAAAATGATAAAAATAATAATAAAATAAAAACATCATTTTTTATCAGATTATATAAATAATAATAACAGTAATTGAAAAATAATATAAACAAAAGTAATTGTACGAAGGAAAAGTAATAAGTAAGGATAAAAAACAACGAAAAGAGATAATGATATTGCTAATTTTTGATTAGCAACAAAATAATGATAAGGGAAAGTTAATAAGGATATGTAAAAATGTCAAAATAATAATGATCAAAATGGATTAATCTTAGATGAATATGATAAGAAATGAATCTAGAAAGATCATAATAAAATTTTTAAAAATAAATGAAAAAGGAACATATCCAAAATTCCCAAAATAATGACAAATTACAAATAATCCCCAAAAACTAAAGGAAAACAATAATAAAAACAACAATAATTTGATTGAAAAAAAAATAGGGATAAGAAAATGATATTGTAATAAATAAAAAATGTAATAAAAAAAATAAAAAAAATAAAAAATGTAACAAAAATGATAATAATTTTTAATAAAAAAATAATAAAAATAATTAAAAAAATAATAAAATAATGATTAATAAAAAATAATAATAAAAATAATATTGAAAATATTTCCAAATTTAAAAGTAAAATGAACTTTTTATTTAACTTCAGGTATAAAATTTGAAAAAACAAAGGCTGAAACAAGGGAAAACTATACGAAATCCCATATGGCTGGGCCGGGAAACAAAAAACCCTTAAAAATTTGGTTAATTTGTATTTTTTAAATTTTTAACAAACAAAGTGGGGGTGGTGAAAGAAATGTTATTTGGATGGTACTAATTAAATTTTAGTTTTTTTAAATTTTTAAATCCTTTTTTCGAGAATTTTTGCGACGTACGCGAGGTGACGTCGGAGAGGCGGCGCATTCCTCACCCCTTCACCTCCCTTTCAGCCCGTGTCAAGGGGTCAGGGCTCCCGCCCGTTTTAAAGACCCCCGAAACCCCCCCGGGGACCTCGCACCCGAGTCTCGGGGAACCGCTTTGGGGGGACAGATCTCGGGCTAGTTTTTGTGACCGTGGAAAAAAAACACTAATAATCAAAAATTTAAATTTTGGGGATTATCCCATCCCGCTAAAATTGTTACATTCTCATGCTTCACATGTCGTTTCACAAACAGAGCAAAACCATTTTCAAAAAATTAATAATAAAATAATAATAATAATATAAAATAATAATAATGATAAAAATGATAATGATGACGATAAAAAATAAAAAATAGTAAATGTAGTAGTAGTAGAAAAAATAAAATAATAATATAAATTATTATAATAAAATCAAAAAATAAATTTTAAAAATAATAAATAGTATAATAATAATAAAAATAATAATAAAAATCAAAATAATTAATGAAATGATAATAATGATAATAATAATAAGATAATTACAAAAATAAAAAAAACCCAAAAAACAAAAAATAATAAAGTGTGTATGATGATGTAAGTGATGATGATGATGATATGATGTGAAGGATGATGATGAATGTGATGATGATGATGATGAGTGATAGATGAGATGATACTAACAACAATGGATAATAATAATAAAAATGATAAAATAAATAATAAAAAAAAATAAAAATGTAAAAAATAAAATTAATAATAAAAAATAAAGATAAAAATATTATAATAAACATACCATCATAAAAATAGTATTTCGTAATTTTAGTAGTGATGAAAAGTTAGAAGAAAAGACAACAATAACAGAAGGAAAATTTAATAAAAAAAAAGGGAAAAAGGAGTTAATGATAAAAATAACCAGAATTTTAATAAAGTAACATCAATACTTACACAATAATAGTAAAAATAATGATCATTTTAATTTAAAATCATAATGATGATTAAAAAAATGATAAAAATATATTGGTAAGTATTTATAAAAAAAAATTTTTAATGAAAAACTACGTTTTGGGGGTGGGGATGATGATAATGAGATGATGTGAGATAATAGATGATGATGATGATGATGATGATGATGATGATGAGATGATGATGATGATGATGATGATGATGATGATGATGTGATGATGATAATAATAACTAATGAAATAATAATAAATAATAATAGATAAGTGTAGTATAGTAATAGTGTAGAAATAATAAATAAAAAATAAAAAAAAAAATAAAATATTTTATTATAATATGATAATAAATGATGATATATTATAAATAAAATAATAAAAAAAATAATAAAAATTTAATAATAAAAAAATAATAAAAATGAAAAAAATAAAAATAATCCTAGTAAAAGGAGTAAAATTTGTAATGTAGTAATGTCGGGAATGTAAATTTAAAAAAAAAATGATAAAG
>NW_023647624.1:5000-7153 GCF_015228065.2 Penaeus monodon
GAGATAAGATAATAGCTTATCATAGAGATTTAGAGCTATATTAGGCGCAAATATATATACTGAGAGAGATACTATATATCGAAGATATAGATAGAGAGATAAGAAGATGATAGAGAGAGTATATAGATGAGATGAGATATGGAGATAGAGATAGTAATATAATATATATATATATATATATAGAGAGATATATATATTATACACAGGTATATATAAGAGAGATATATAGAATAGTAGAAGAATATATATATAGAGATATATATATATACATAGATGAGATATACCTCCAGATATAGAAGATATATATATATAGATATATAGATAGAGGTGTGGTAGATATATATTATATAGATAATATAATATTCATAAAGATGTATATACATATAACTGTAGAGAGATTATGAGAGAGAGATATAGATATAATAGAGAGAGATCTTAGATATAGTATATTAATATTATATATATATATTGGAGAGAGAGAGTAGTAGTTCAGTTAGAGGTATATATATCTACCAGATAGGTTAGAGATAGTATGATGTGTTATATTATATATAAGATATATAATAGATAAGAGCGATAAATATACAACAACACACACACACATCTATATATGAGTATCTAAATATATATAGCTGATTATAGTATATACACACAGTAGTCATAGATATAATATTGTATGGATTTATATATATAGATAGATGATAGATATATATATAGATAGATACATATTTATTATATATATATATATTATATATATATATATATTATAGAATATATATATTATATATAGTGGGTATATAAACATTTATAGGCCATAAAATTATATAAATCTATACATATATACATATATATATATATATATATATTAGAGATAATATAGATGATAGTAGTATGGAAATATATAGATTATATATATCATAGTATAGGATATATAGATCTAAGTATAGATCTATATGTATATATTTATATATGTTTATGCATGTAAATGTTTATATAAACAATAATATATAAATAATGAATAGATATATAGTATAAGATGATATATATATATATAGAGTAAATATGGAGAGAGATAGTATATATATAAGATATATATATTAGATATATAATATAGGTATATATATGAATGTGGGTATATATCTAATATATATAATATATATATATAGATATGTGTGTGTTGTGTGTAGGGTGTATTAGCTATAGATAGATATAATAGATAGATATATAGAGATATATATATATACATATATATATATAGTATATATATAAATATATATATATATATATATAATATATACTATTATAGATATATATATATAAATATATACTATATATATATTTAAATACTAATATATAGATATATATATATATATATTATATATATATATATATAATATATATATATATATCATATATAAATATTATGCGAATATATATATAATATATAATATATATAATATATAATAGATAGATATATATAATAATATATATACATGTAAATATATATGTAGATATATAATCTATTATATACCTATATATATATCTCTAATCTATATAATATATATATATAACATATATTATATACTCATCTATTATATATCATATAGATAACGTATATGTATATATATATATCTATATATATATATTATATATTATTTTATATTATTATTAATATGTTATATTATACATATTATATATATTATTATTATTATTTTATATTAACATAATATTATTATAAGATATATTTGTATATATTATATATCATTATTATTCATAATAATATATATATCTTATCGATTATATTTTAATATATATATATCATTATATATAGATAGTATGCTATCACTATATTACTATTATATGGTCTATTATCATATAATATGATATATATGCATATAATAATTATTATATATATATTATAGTATATTATATATTATTTCTATTAATGTTAATATATTAATCATTTATTTATGATCTACTATATATATCATTATAATAATCAGTCTTATTCATTTATATATATATATATATATATATATATATAGATATTTATATATATATATATATATATTTATATATTTATATATTTAGATATATAATATATTTTATATATATATAATATTAATATATTATATATATATATATTTTACCCC
>NW_023647625.1:0-7153 GCF_015228065.2 Penaeus monodon
TAAAATTTAAAAATTATATTTTTATTATTCATTATTTTCTCATATTTTTTATAAATTCTTTTTAAAAATTTTTAAAAATTTACACACACACCCCGAAAAAACCCAAAAGCACCCACACCACCCCCCACACACACACCCCCACCCACACACACCACACACACCCCCGCCACACCCACCCCCCATACCACCCCCCCCCACCCCCCCAAACCCACACCCACCCACACACCCACGCATCCCCCACCCACCCACCACCCACACACCCACACCCAACACCCCCCCACCACACACACACACCCACCCCCTCACACCCCCACCCCCCACACCCCCCACCACACACCACCAACCCCCACACCCCCCACCCCACACACACACACACACACACCACCGAGAGCCTGTGTAGGAAGGGAAATATGCACATTTTAGTTGCCTTTGAGCTCTGAAAGGGGAAAAGTGTTTTTGATACATTCGAAATCAGTTTAAACTTACCTTGGTTTCCCAAAGTTAGTTTCTCAAGGATCTTTCTCTGTTACAATTTCATCAGAAATTTTAAATCAAAAACGCACTTTTTTGTATTTCCTCCCCATCAGATAGATTTCCCAAAAAAAGGGAAAATTTTTTTTACCCTCGTCGAAGAGAAAATTCATTTTAAAGTTCCATTTCACTGATCTATAAAAACATTACTAATCAAATGGGTTTATGGAATTGCAGTGTGGTGAAAATTTTTATCTGACAGTTTTTTTATTCCTAAATTTTTATTTCTTCAAAATTGGGGCCGTAAACGATTTTTTGATGTTTTTTTTGTTTTTTTAGAATCCACTTGCAACGATTGTGTGGCTTCCTGTTTCCCAGTCGGGGAACGTATCTGTTGACGTTACAAAATTTTTGACTTTTTCTGCTCCTTACTCGATAGGATCACTATTCCGCGCACGGGGGGTGACTGCAGACTTTTTACTTGCACTTTTCTAAATAGACCTGGGTATAGTTGCAGGGACAAACTTTATAAAGAGAATCATTCAATTATTCAACGAGGTGTTACCAAAATCACACCACCACACACACACCACACCACACACACCACACACACACCCCAACACACACCACACAACACACCACACACACACACATATATTAATTATATAATATATTATATTATATATATAATTTATATTATATTTATACACGCACACACGCACATATTACACCACACACACAAACACACAACACACTAAACACCCACACGCACACACATCACACCTCACGCCGCACTACATACATAAAAAAAAGACTGGGTATAGCTGTCGGGGAAAAACTTTATCAAAAACAATAAATTATTCAACGAGGTGTATCACCCTAAATACACACACACACACACACACACACTACCACACACATCCCCACACACACACACCACACACAAACGCATAAAAATTTATATATAATATATATATATATATATATTATATATAAAATAATATATTTTTATTTTTTTTTTTTTTTTTTTTTTTTTTTTTTTTTTTTTTTTTTTTTTTTTTTTTTTTTTTTTTTTTTTTTTCTAACGGTAGGTTCATGTTTGGCCCCCGTGGTCCCGCTGATTTTAAATTGTAGTTTTCATTTTGTGATGCTTTTGGGTGAGTACGTGGTAGGGTCCCCAGTCCCTTTCCCACGGAGAGTGCCGGTGTTTACCTTTTGGTAATCATTCTCTCTATTCATCCGGGGCTGGCTTTTCCCCCCAGGGCTAAATAGGCAATCGTTTAAAAATTTTTCCTTCCCAAAGGAACTTCATCGTATCTAGTTCGATTTACCTAAATTATGTAATCAGCGCGGCGCACACACCATTGCCGTATGCGAGTGCGTGGGTGCATCCATGCACCCGCATCGCCCGCGCGCGTAGTGAGCACGCGCGCTGATTTTATATTAATATATATTTTATATATATTTATATTTTATTATATAATATTATATAAAATATATATTATAATATATTGCGTTTCTATGTAATTTTAAAAAATATATTAATATATATATATATTATATTTATATAATTTATATATATATATATTACTCTAATTTAATATATATAATAATATTTATTATTATATATATATATATATATCATATACCATTTATATTAATATATCCCGGACACTCTATAAATTTTTCTAATATATTATTATAAATTTTTTAATAATTATATTATTATATAAAACATATATATAATATAAAAAATATATACAGACACATCTTAATATTTTAATATATAATATATATAAAATTATTTTATATATATATATATATATATATAATATATATACACACCACACCACCACCCCCACACCAACGCTCTTTGTGGGTAGCTTAAATTTACGTTTTTTTCCAAAAATTTTCTTTTTCATCAAAAATGACGGTATGTCATTTTTTTGGCACCGTGGCTTCCCCCCTCCCCCATCCTTCGCCACTCAACTCGATCTTACCTTTTTTTTCCCACTTGTCCCATCGAACCTGCAAATATCTTTGTTTTGCGCTCAGTCTTGTCTTGGGTTGCCTCTTCCTCTTTTTCCTATCACCATCCCTGTCAGCAAGTTTTTTTTCATACTTTTATTCTATCACTGACCAAAAAAATTTATTTCCCTTTTGTTCAAGAGCCCAAAAAAGTCGGTCTTTACAATGTATTTTTCTCAGCAGTGTACGTGTGTACTGAAAATGTGTTTATTTATATCTTTTTGTTTAAAAGGCGAGGGCATCCACAGCTTCTTTCCCCAAATCAGTTAGTCACTTGAAATAAAGCTTCGATAGGTAATGAAGTGCTAAAATATATGTCAAATGGTCCCATTTATTTGCGCTGTGGAAGTGCTTTTTTAAAATTTGTTCATCATCATAAACAATGTGACCTGAATACTTGCGTGGGGTTCAAAAAATTCGTAAAAAAAGTCCTTTGTCAGTGTATTTTCTCATAAAACCCAGGCATTTCTGCCGTAATAAAAATAAAAATAATGGGTTTTTTGATTTTCATGCAGCCAGAGGCTGAAAATTACATAGAAATCAGAAAAACAAACTATTATACATAAACTATAACAACACATAAAAAGTAAACTAACAACAATAAAAAACAAAAAAAACCCCTGATAAAAAAAAGTCAAGTACAAATCAGGTGAGCTGGATTGGCATAATATGACAGTGTTCGTTGAGAGTGGGACTAGAGTGGGTACTATGCTCCGGTGGTAGCTCAGTGGGGGCATCAGTTTGTTGGCCGCTACGGCCCGGGCGAGGCGCGGCGCGTCGGGGGGCGCGGGTCACGGGGGCGTGAAGGCACGCTTTTGCCAAACTGCTGCAGTGGGGTTTGAGTAGTGATTGGCGGGGAGGTGGGGCCCTGGGCAGCCGGGGCCTGTCAAAGCTGGTAAGACAGGGCCAAGAATGACTGGCTCCCCTTTTCTGCCCCCTCTCAATTGAAACAGCTGGGGGGAGTGGGGAGGAGGACCAGGCGGGGAGGCATGGGTCAATTTAGGCGGATAAATGCCTGTAATATTCTGAAAGCTCCGGGGGGGAACCCCAAAGGGACTTGGGGCGACAAGCATGTGAAGCCTTCGAGGCAACTCGTATCATCGTGGTGACGCCGAGCACTTGTTGAACGGATACTCGAGCGGGGGGGTTGTCCACGTGAGGATGGGAAAAGGGGGGGGGGTTGGGTGGAAAAGTCGAACTGCATCAAAACTGACTTCGGGCGTTTGAGGGTGACGTGATTTGGGTGGTCCAGGAGGGAGGTTGTCGGGGTGCGCGGGAGGGCCCGGGGTTTCAGGGCAAAAACTATCATGGCGGGCGATGGTCAGTCATCCACTATTTCCAACGATGCTCGTTCGGGAAAGGCATCGTTAATCTGACTAGGAAGCAAAGGGGGACCATTCTAGTCCCGGGGGCCCACACTAGGGCAAAAGGGCGGGAGACTTGACCCTGCACGGCTGGCCTTTTTGCCTTTTGGAGAAAAAGTCTGCCACCGGGGGATGAGGCACTCCCGATGCCCGGGGAAGCTGCTGTTTTTGGATACCATAGTGTGGTCCACCAGGTCAAAAAGCTTTTTTGAAATCTATAAGATTCGTGACGGAGGGTTTGGCTTGCGGGTGGCGGGACGAAGTCGGGGAACTGACGGGCAGGTGTGGGGGAAGGGAGCCATTTTTCCCAACTGCCGGTGAAAACGGGGGCGCGGGTCCTGGTAACCCAGTGGGCAAAAGCTTTCACCAGGGGGCTGGGTAAGGGATAAGGTGAGGGGGTCGTATTCGCCGATGAGCGGGTTTGGGGGTTTTCCCGTGGGGGTGACAAATGCGGTCTTCCATTTGATGGGCACTTAACTGTTGCAATAGGCGTTTTAATAAAGAAAAGGGGAGTGGCAATTCCATTGCAAAACTCCTTGATGGGCGCTTGCAGGGCAAGGGGAGTGGGGGCTCTCTTGCGTGGATTTTTTTTCCCAGCTTCTACACCTGGGACTGACTACTGTGGGGGGCAAATAAGCGGGCCGCGGTAGGGGGGAGGGGTGTGTCCAGGGGGGGGGCTGCTGAAAAATTGAGGTGAAATGGTCCCTTTAAACCTCTGCTGCTTCACTGGGGGGGAAAGGTTGCTGGTGCATGGAACGTGCAGGCCGTTTGCAAGGCCCCACCGCTCCCGAACTTTTCCGTACCATTGGCTGGGGTGCAGGTGTTTAGTTTTTTTGTGGTAGAAGGGTTTTTTTGGTGTTTTTATTTCCCCGATGACTGTGTTGCTGATGTTTGTAGGCGGGGATGTTTGGAGTGGAAGGGTTGTTTTTCTTTGAATAGCGTTTTATTGGCCAAGGCAGGGCCGATGGGTTTGTACTGTGACTTTTCCGGAAGAATGGGGAAAAGCCGTATGCGGGCGGAGATATAGTGCCCTTTCTTCCCATCACAGCGGTAAGAAATCTCCACGGGGGTTGGGTAATCCACTGCCCAAAATGTAGATTGGGACTGGTGGTGGGCCCTTTTTTCCTGGTCTTTTGGGCCTTTTGGGTGAAGACGGTGGCAAGGCATCATAACACTGATACGTGTCTCTGCGGCCGACGGAGAAAACGGTGAGGGGTGGTAAGTCATGAAACAGTAAGGGTCAAATCCAGGGTTTTTTTTTTCATAAGGGGAAAGTTTTTCTACTTGTGACAGATGGAGCTCTTTTGCAGGCAAAGTGTCTATTTTTATTAAAAACACCCATATTATCATCTTGCTGACAGGTATCCCGCGCAGAAGGTCAGTGGGTGGGTCGGGGGGCGATAGCAGTTGCTTGGTGGGGGCTCGTGGGGGTGGTAAAACACACAGCAATGAGGGGCGCGGCGAGGCGGGGTGGGGGGGAGGTTGACCCCACCCCCCAAAACCTTTCAGGGCAACCGGAACTTCCCCGTCCCAAGGGGGTGGCGAAAAGGGCATTTTGGGAAACGGATGACCCCCCTCCACGTTTGTTTGTGCAGGCGATGGAAGATCTGTAGCCAAGTATACGTAAGGTATCAGCCTGGGTTTTTCCACGCCTTTGTATGGGTACAATCCCGGGGATTCAGAATGATGAAAGTGTGCAGCTCGTCTATTTTGTTTTGAGGGGTGTCATTAGACAAAGGGGGAAATTTGGGAAAATGTACCAGAGTCGGGAAATAAAATGTCGGGAGGGGTTTACTGGTTTGGGCCTTTTGCTTTTTCCTGTCCGGGGTATGGGAATGCGCCGTTTTAGTTGACGGCCCCTTTGCTGCCCGGGCATGAAAATGTCTAAATTTTTTAATGTGTATCACTTCCTGTTTGGGTATCCACAATTGTTTTAAAGAATATAATGTTTTTCTGTTGTACCGAAGAAGCACCCTACTTAAATCAGCGGACCCAAAACCGAGAAAAAGGGGAAGGGGCGAGGAGTAGGGGGGGGCCGATGTATCGCAATAAACTCAATTCACTGAAAAAAACGGACACACTTTTTACTACCTAATGAAAAACTAAAAATTCCAGGAGCAGAAAAACGTGGGCCAACAGCCGGCCTTGGCTGCCCGAGGGCCCATTTTACGTCCGTCTTTATGGCGTCGGTCAAACGTTGTAGCTAATCAAAGCTTGAGTCTACGGAAAAAGACGAAGATACTCTACGTTCAAGACTTGTCACCTTTTATATACATATACATATTAATAATAATATTATATATATATATATATATTATATATTATATACATATAAAAAAATCAACCCTCCCTGACCGGACTCGAACCAGGTCACTCTGGTTGAAACCGGAGGCCATGCTAAACCAAACCCTGCCACACGACCCCTAAAAGGATGTGCAACTAGGTCTTTCTAGCCCCTAACATTACCTGTCACTCATACTTTAGTAATGACGCGAAATTTTTTGCTACCCCCCTGGGCCTCGTGGAAAATTTATTTAGCAAATTTAAATCCCAAGTCGATGTCCTGAGGTATATTATGAAAGATGGAATAAAGCAATCCGATTGATTTCGATAAATAAAACCCCCCCTGACCAGGGCTCGAACCCAGGGCACTCCCCGGGGTTTAAACCGGGGGTCGTGCTAAACCACCAAAGCCAACCCACCCCTAAAAGGGGGGTGCAACTAGGGTTTACTAGCTCCATAACATTTCCCTTTTATCATACTTGAGTATAACCGAAGTTTTACGCTCATCCCCCTGGGCCTCGGGGGAAAATTTATTTCAAATTTAAAACCCAATCGATGTCCCCGAGGTATATTTATGAAAATGGGAAAAACAAAGCCGCATTGTATCGATAAATAAAAACCCCCCCCCCTGCCAGACTCGAAAACCCGGTCCCCTCCGGGGATGAGACCGGAGGCCAGTGCTAAACCACCAGCCACGGGGACCCCGAAAAAAGTTGCACTAATCTTACTAGCTCCCTAGACATTACCTTCACTCATACTTGATTTAAAAACAGCAAAGGGTTTAAAACACCCCCGTGGGGACTCGGTGGAAAATTTATTTTTTCAAACAAATCCTAAGTCAGATGTCCTGAGGTATTTTAAAAGATGGAAAAGGGAATGCCGCTTGATTCGAAAAAAAACAACCCCCCTAACCCCGGACTGAACCCAGGGCACTCCGGGGATGAAAACCCGGGGGCCCTGCTAAACCAACCTGCCACACGACCCCAAAAAAAAAAGAAAATGTTTTT
>NW_023647626.1:0-7151 GCF_015228065.2 Penaeus monodon
AATATTTTATTTTTATTTTAAAATCAAATTATTAAAACTAATTTTTTTTAAAAATCAAAATTTTTAAATATCTAATTTATTTAAAATCAAAATTATTTAAAAATTTATTTATTTTAAAATTTTAAAAATTTTTAAAATTTTTAAAATTTAAAAAATTCAAATTATTAAATATCTATTTATTTTAATATCAAATTTTTAAATATTTAATTTTTTAATATCAAAATTATTAAAAATCTATTTTTTTAATATCTTTTTTAAATATCTAAATTTATTAAAAACAAAATTATTAAAAAATCTATTTTATTTTTTATCAAAATTATTAAATTCTATTTTATTAAAATCAAATTTTTTTAAATATCTATTTTTTTAATATCAAATTTTAAAAATCTATTTTATTAAATATCTAATTTATTAAATATTTAAATTATTAAAAAATCTATTTTTAAAAACTAATTTTTTTAATATCAAAAATTTTTAAATATCTAATTTTTTAAAATATACAAATTTTAAAATTTTTTTTTATAAAATTATACTATTAAATATCTATTTTTTTAAAAATACAATTAAATATTTTAATACTTTAAACACCACATTCCTTCTCATATCCTTTAAAAATTAAAATTCTCTTTTCCCAAACACTATAAAAACCCTTTCATTCCTCTTTTTAAACACTTAAAAAACATTCCATTTTTAAAAACTTTAACCCTTACATTTTCCCCTTTCAAACACTTTAAAAACACATTCCACTTTTCCCACACAAACACTTACATTCCCTTTCAATACTTTAAACACTTACTTCACTCTCAACACTTTAAACTTCATTCTCTTCCAAACAAAAAACCCCACATTCCACTTTCCAAACTTAAACACTATATTCCACCCTCAACCATTTTAAACCTAATTCCCTTCAAACACTAAACACTACTTCCCTTCAAAACACTTAAACACTACTTTCCTTTTTCTAACATTTTAAACCTGACTTCCATTTGAAAAAAAACGGGAAACACGCATTCCCTTTCAAACACTAAACACTGCATTCTATTTTTAAAAAACACTGGAAACCTCATTCCGCTTTCAGAACACTGGAAAACTGATATTTTTTTGTAGACATTGGAAAACACTGAATTCCGTTCAAACCTGAAAACACTGACTTCTGCTTTCAGAACAGGGAAAACTGACTTCCGTTTCAAAAAACTGGAAACACTGACTTCCCTCTCAGAGCATGGAAACAGACATTCCATTTTGAACACTGAAACACCGACATTTCGCTTTCAAACACGGGAAACACAGACATTCTGCTTCCAGAACACAGGAAACACTGACATTCCCTTTCAGAAACTGTAAACACTGAATTCCACTTCTGGAATACGGGAAACCGCATTCTGCTCTGAGCCGGGAAACAGGCTTTTCTGCTTTCAAACACTGAAACACTGACATTCCGCCCCAGGAACTGGAAACACGACTTTCTGCTTTCAGAACACTGGAACCTGACATTCCGCTCTCAAGCCTAGAACTGCTTCCGTTTGTAAAACACTGAAACCTGACATTCCATTTGTAAAACACTGAAACACTGACTTTCCCATTTTTCTGCTTTCAGAACACTGAAAACCCTCACACTCTATTTGTAAAACAGGGAAACCTGCACTCCACTTTCAGAACACTGGAAACACTGACTTCCGCCTCAAGCACGGGAAACACTGACTTTCCGTTTTCAGAATACTGGAAACACTGATTTTTCCATTTTTGGAATACTGGAAACACTGACATTCCACTTTCAGAGTAGGGAAAACACTGACATTCGCTTCCAAACCAGGAAACCAAACCCTTCCCACTTTCCAACCCCGGGAAACCTGATTTTCCATTTTCCAAATAGGGAAACACTGACATTCCATTCTCAGAGCACTGGAAACATTCACATTCTCCTTGCAGAACACTAGAAACATTGACATTCCGCTTTCAGAACACTGGAAACACGACATTCTGTTTTCAAACACAGGAAAACTGACTTCCACTTTCAGAACATTGGAAACACGACTTTCCCGCACTCGGGAAAAATTATATTGCTTTCAGAACCGGGAAACCTGATTTTCCCATTTGTAGAACCCTAGAACCTGACATTCCGCTCTCAACACGGGAAAACACTGACTTTCTGTTTTTCAAAAACCAGGAAACACGACTTCCCTTTTGGGAAATCGGGAAACACGATTTTTCATTCTCAGAGCCAGGAAAGTCACTTTCTCCTTGAAAAACACTGGGAACAAAGCATTCCGCTTTCATAACATAAAAACATTCCATTTGTAAACACTAGAAACTTTGATTTCCGCTTTCAAACCGGGAAAACCTGACATTTGCCCCAGAACACGGAAAACACTAAATTTCACTTTAAAAACACTGAAAACACTGTCATTCCACTTTTGGAAACACTGGAAAAACTGACATTCCGCTCTCAGAGCACGGGAAAAATGCATTACCCTTTTCCCCAAACACTGGAAACACTGATTTTCCCGCTTTGGGAAACGGGAAAACCTGACTTTTAGTTTCCCAGAAACTGAACACTGACTTAACCTTTCCAAATACGGGAACACTGACATTATTCTTAGAGCACTGAAAATATTCACATTCTCTTTGCGAACCGGGAAAAAACCTAGCATTCCCTTTCCAAAACTTAAAAAGACTTTCCTTTGTAGAATACGGAAACACTACTTTCCTTTTTTTCAAAACACGGAAACACTGACATTCGTTCCAAAACCGGGAAACCGACTTTCCACTTTCAGAAAACGGGAAACACTGACTTCCCCTTTTTGGGATCTGGAAACACTGACATTCCGCTCCCAGAGCACTGGAAAACGACTTCCGCTTTCAGAGCACTGGAAAACTGCATTCCGTTTGTAGAACACTGGAAACAGAAAACATTCCATTTGTAGAACATTGGAAACCTGGCATTTCCGGTTTCGAGCACGGGAAAACCCTGACATTCCGCTTTCAAACACTTGAAACCGACATTCCATTTGTAAACACTGGAAACACTGCATTCCCCGCTTTCAACACGGGAAAACACTGACATTCCACTCTCCGAGCACGGGGGGAACACTGACATTCGCTTTCAGAACACGGGAACCTGACTTCCATTTTTACAACACTGGAAACACGACATTCCACTTTGGGAATACTGGATAACGGGAAAACATTCACATTCTTTTAAACACGGACATTCCCTTTCAGAACCTGCAAACAATACCATTTTAGAACACTAAAACATTGACTTCCGCTTTCAGAACACTAGAAACACTGACATTCTTTTTCCGAACACGGGAAAACCGACTTCCACTTGCAAACCGGGGAACCTGACTTCCACTTTTGGAATCGGGAAACACTGATATTCCGCTTTCAAGCACGGGAAAACACTGACTTTCCCCGCTTTCAGAACACGGGAAACACTGACTTTCCATTTGTTTGCACTGAAACACTGTTTTTTTCCATTTGTTGAACACGGGAAACCTGACATTCCGCTTTCAAACCGGGAAAACACTGACTTTCCATTTGTTGAACATGGGAAAACATTGACATTAAATTTTAGAACACGGGAAAACACTGACATTCTGCTTTCAGAACACTAAAAACCCGGGCTTCTGCTTCCAGAACCTGAAAACACTAACATTCCTTTTTTGGGAATACGGGAAAACCTGCCCTTCCCATTTGTAAAACACTGGAAACTGACATTCTGTTTCCAGAACACTAAAAACCACTGACTTCTGTTTTCAGAACCGGGAAACACTGACATTCTGCTTCCGAAACAGGAACCTATATCCTATTTTCCCAACACTGGAAAACCCGACATTCCTTTTCGGAATACGGAACCTGACTTCCCTTTTCCCAATACTGGAAACACGATTTCCGCTCTCAGAGCCTGGAACAATGCATTCTGCTTTCAGAACCTGGAAACATGACATTCCGTTTTTTAGAACACGGAAAAACACTGACATTCGCTTTCAAACACGGAAACACTGACATTCCACTCTCAGAGCACGGGAAACACTGACTTTTCCTTTTTTCCCAACCTGGAAACCTGACATTCCTTTTGTAAACACTGGAACACTGACATTCCATTGAAACCGGGGAAACACTGACACCCCTTTTCAACACGGGAAACACTGACATTCCGCCAAAGCGGCAAAAAGATAGTACACTCATTCGTATATATAAAATTTTTTTTTTTCTTTTTCTTTTTTCTTTTTTGAGAAATTTCACTTCGAAGACTAAAAGCTCTCGAAAATTTTTTTGGGTTTAAAATATACTCATGCTTGGTATTCTTTTTTGGTTTTTTATGTAATCCTTTTAGATTGTGGGCCGGATGGTTGTGTGCCCCCTTTAAAACACAAATACTTCTTTAAATTCTCCTACGTATTTCTCGGGCCCTTTCCGAAACCCCCCTGGGATTTCCGGGCAAATGATAAAACCCCAAAAAAATCAAAAGCTGCGATAAAGTAATGCTAATGACAAATCTGCCCCCTTACAGCTGCTTCCTGCGTTTTTCCCGGAACGGCCAACAGTTTTTTTTTTTCACCGGGAAAGAGTAAAGTTAATGTCTTTCCCTTTTCTGCTGGGTTTTTTTTACATAAGGTGCCTCAATTTTTTTCTTTCCCTTTTACCTTTTTTCAAAGGTTTTTTCGTTTCTCTGTTGTTTTTTTCCGATGTTTTTTCGTTACAAGATTGCGTTAATTTCTCCTTTCCCCTTCCCCATTATTTTACGCGGGTGGGTAACGGTTTTTTCCCCACTCCTCGGCCGCGGCAAGGTGGGGATAACGGTGTTTTGCTTTTTAATTCCTTCCCCCTTCTAGCCCACTCTATTTCAGATTTGATGGCCTAGCAAGGCCGAGTTTGCCCTCCCTCTTCCTCGCCCCTGCTCAGTTTGAAGGTATATGGTTCATCAGGGGTGAAGGGTACTTATTACTGTGGACACCAAGGGCTTCAACCTTTTCAGCGTTGACGACTTATTCTTCAGGTTGGACGGAACATTTTACGAACTGTCCGAGTCTGAGCTCGCGACTTTAGCAGGGATATATCGTGTCCACTACAACTCCCTTTGCCACCGAGCGGCCAGCACAACTGAGCGAGAGGCCCCAACAGGTGGCGGGCCAGGCGAAGGCCTCCTTAGCCAAACTTCCGGGTCGTCGGGCGTGTGCCCACCTTGACGTGCTCAGGTCGAGGGAAACTCGGGGAACTGTCAACAGACTAGAATTTCAGAGCACAAAAATCTTATCTAAAAGGAGAGAGGATTAATATATCCATCCTTTACAAGAGACAGCAGGCAAGTACATGACTGCAAATCACAGTGGTCGTGGTCACTCGTCCTATAGGACGAGTGACCACGACCTCCTAAAAAAATAATAATAATAAATAGATAAAAATAAATAAAAAAAAAATAAGAAATTTAAAATTAAACTGCAAACTAAGCAAACCTAAAGCTTAAAACCAAAACTCGAAAAGGCTTTAAACTAAATGAAATGAACTTAAAAACTAAATGACTTAAAAGTAAAACCTTAACCTAAGAAAACCTTACCTTAAAGCCATACTTAAATACACATATAACTTAAAACGGAACTTTTCAACTAAAAGAACATTACAGAAATATACTACTAGAAAAATAAAAGCATTACAGGATTACAGCATTACATGTTAAAAAATATATCATCTTTTATCATCAGTATTGCAATTATTTTTCATCATTATTATCATTATTATTGCCCAAACATTGCAGTTATAATATATGTTTTTGCAATTATACTACTAATAATAATATAATGAAATAACAATAATAATAACAATTTTATAATAATTATTTATATCATTCTTTTAATCATTATCTTTATTATTATTACAGTTATATATATATTTTTTTTTTGCAATTATACTAATAATAAAAAAATAATAATATAATAATAAACAATTAATAAAATAATGTAACTATTATTGTTATTATTATATCATTATTATTTTTACAGTTATAATAAATTTTCTTATATAATAATATAATAATACAAATACAAATACAAATAATAATAATAAAAATAATAAATAATAATAATAATAATAATAATAATGATAATGTCATGATTAATACAATTTTGATAATTTTTATCATTATTACCCTAATAATTGCCAAATCATCATTGAAAACGAAAAAACGGCATTTTTGGAAATTTCTCAAAGGCATATTTCGCTGGATAATTATGTATATCATTCTTTTAATTATTTTCGTAATTATTCTAATTATTACAGTTATATATTTTTTTTTTGCAATTATACTACTAAAAGTATTAATAATGATAATAATAACAATAATAATATTTAATAAAATAATAATATAACTATTATTATTATTATTTTCATCATTATTGTTATTTTTAGTTTAATACATTTTCTTTCAATAATAATGATAATACAAATAATGATAATAATAATGATAATAATAAAATAAATAATAAATAATAATAATAATAATAAATAATAATAATAAGATATTGATTATAATATACTAATAATAAAAATAATAGTAATAATAATAATAGTAATAATGATAATGTGTCATTATTAGTGCAATTCTGATAATTATTATTCTGATATTATTACCCTAATAATTGCCAAAATCATCATTGATATCGAAAAAAACGGGATTTTGGAATATTTTCAAAAGGCTTAGTAGCAGCAAACCCCAACCTGGAGTTCAGCTATTACCCAGGTTGGGTCACACAGGGCCCCAGCCCGGGCCCCGTCATTGGACAGCGGGGTCCCCTCGTTCCCTGCGCGCTTACACGCGCTCGTGTATTTAAGCCGCAGAGCCCAAAACGAGATCCTGATCACCCTGTCAAAACAACAAATTCCCCGCTCCGCAATAGTCGATGCACATGAGGAGGTGATCGCATCCCTACCCACAGGTCTGGAGGCTTCCCGATTGTCGAAAGGAAGACTCCAACCAGGCAAGTCCCCGGTAACCATGAAGGTAGCCCAACCCCTACCCTTGTTGGGTAACTGGGGGTACCTATAACTTACGAACATTGTGCCTGAACCACTCCGGTGTTTTCAAGTCCAGAAGTACGGACACCACCAGGTAACTGCACAGCCAAGCCAAAATGTGGGTCTGTAAGGCCCCA
>NW_023647627.1:0-7151 GCF_015228065.2 Penaeus monodon
GGGGAGGGGGAAAAGGGGGAAGGGGGGGGGGGTGGGGGGATTGGAGGAAGGAGGAGGGGGGGGGATTGGAGGGGGGAAGGGAAGGGGAAGGGGGGTGAGGGTGGGGATGGAAGGAAGGGGGGGTGGGGAGATAAGAGGGAGGATGGGGAAGGAAGGGTGAGGGTGGGGATTGGGAAGGGGGAGGATGAGGGGGGGGAAGGAAAGGGAGAGAGGGGGGGGAAAAAGGGTGAGGGTGGGGATGGAGGAAGGGGGATGGTGAGGGGGGGGGAATGGGAGGATAGAGATAGGAAGGCTGAGGGAGTGAGCGTGGAAGGGAGGGGGAGGGGGGTATGGGAGGGAGGGAGGGGGGGTTTGAGGGGAAGGAAAGGTGAGGGTGGGATGGAGAGATGGGGAATGAAAAAGTGAGAGTGGAGGAAGGAAGGGGATGGATAAAAAAGATTGATTCTGGAAACGGAGAGTAGGTAAGAGGTGTTGACGAGAGAGCTAGGGGAGCGAGAGGATTATCCTTGAGCAAAATCAGTCATTTTGAAGGTATCCTACGATCGTAAAGTCCAAGCTCCAGACATCGCTGCACTTTAAAATTAATTAATTGACGAAATTTATCCATTTTATTTCATTTTCTTCTCACAAAACAAAGGAATAACAAAACATCCGTAATTCAGCAAATAAAATGTATTGGTTTTTTTATTTGTTCTTTAATCTACTAGTGCCACAACTTTATTGAGAAAGATTTCCATCGTGCAGTGATAGCTAGAAAACCTTTAAAAAAAAAAAATAGTGTAAGATTGCTGATTTGCTTCTCTCAGCATTATATATAAATATATATATATAATATAATATAAATATATATATATAAATATATATATAGTTTAATGTATATATATATACATGTTTAATATATATATATAATTATATATGTATTTTTAATTTATATAAAATATATATATATATAATGTAATAAAAAAATTTCTTGTTCTTTTTCTCTCCCCCCTCTCTCTCTCTCTCTCTCTCTCTCTTCTATCTTCTATCTATCTATCTCTATCTCTCTCTCTTCCCTTTCACTCTATTTTCCTCTTTTTCTCTCTTTCGAATTTGACCAGAGCGAAGAATCTAAACATATTGTATGCCGCTGTGTGATCAATCTTTTTTCTTTTCAGGTCGAGAGAAGGAAAAAATACAACCCTATTTACCAATCTAAAAATAAGCTGAATATAATCAAATGTTAGAAATAAACAAGAGAACTGTATCAATCAAACTAAATCCCTCAACGAAGAATGAAAAGTTGCATGACAAGAACCACCGTAACGTGAACTGGGTTTTAAAACCAGTCGCACAATGGCGGAAGGAAATCATTTCAATGCCAGAAAAGGGAAAGTGCGATTCTAATCTTAATGCATCCTTGTTATGAATACTGTTTTGTGTTGCCTGAGCGTGGAAGATTATTAACGTAAATTGATCCCGGAATAATATTATAATTGATATATATATATTAATTTTAAAATATATAAAATATATAATTTAATATATTATGTATAAAATATATTATATATATTTTATGTGTGTGTGTGTGTGTGTGTGTGTGTGTGTGTGTGTGTGTGTGTGTGTGTGTGTGTGTGTGTGTGTGTGTGGTGTGGGGTTATGTATGTATGTATAATGTTATATATTATGTACATGTATATATGTTATGTATATACATATATATGTATATGTATTGTAGTACATATACATTATATATCTACTAATATTATAATATTATATATATATGTTGGTGTGGTGTGGGGTGTGTGTGTGTGTGTGTGTGTGGGGGTGTATACACCACATAGTGTGTATATACTATACATATTATTATATATATAATATATACCCCACCACACACACACCACACCACACACACACACACACACCACACAACACACACACACACCCCACACAACACACATCATATATATATATAATATATATTATAAATAATATTATGTAATTATAGTATAATAAACACATACACCCGGGCCACATAGTGTATTTTGTAGTATATATGTGATATATATATTTATATACATACATAAGACAGCATATATATATATATATATTCTATTTTATATTTTATATATAAATATATATATATAATATATTAAAATATATAAACATATTATAATATAATTACATATATAAATATTATAGTTTTGGATATTATTATATTTTTTATATTATTATGTAATATATTTCACATATATTGTTCATAATATGTGCATATATATATATATATATATATATATATATATATATAATATATATATATAATAATATATATATGTAATATAATAATAAAATAATAATATATATATATATATATCTAATATATATATATATATATATATATATATATTATATATAAAATAACATTAAAATATACAGTAATTGTAAATTTTGTGTTTGTGTTTAATAATATGTGTGTGTGTATGTTGTGTTATATACATACATATGTAAATATATATGTGTGTATATATATAAAATATAAAATATATATATATATATAAAATATATATAACTATTTTTATGTCTATGTGTTAAAATATTATACATACACACCACACACACACCACACATCACACACCCCAACACATCATATAATATAATCATATATATATATATATATATAATATATTAAATTTTATATAAAATATATTATATATATATATGTATATATATAAATATATTTTATATAATTTTATATATATATATATATATATATATATATATATATATATTTTATTATGATATATATAATATATATATATATTATAATATATATATAATAGGGTATATATAAAATATATATATATATATAATATAATATATATTATATACGTATATATCATCGTCAGACTGCAGGACTTAGGCCTCTCCCATCTTTCTGTTTGCGTTTCTTTTTTTCTTTTTTTTCCAGACTTGGCCCCCAAATTTCGTATTTCGTCACGCCATCTTGTCATTGGTCGCTTTTGGCCCTCTTTATGTTACCTATAGCCCAGTCTACTACTTCTTTGTCAAATCTGTGTCTGTCTCCGCCATATATGACCTGCCCATTGCCATTTTTCTCTTTTTCTTTGCTCCCAGTTATATCATCCACTTTTGTCTGTTCCTGATCCAGTCGCCCTCTTCCGATCTCTTAGGCTAACATCCAAAACATCAATCTCTCCATCCTCTCTGGGCACTTATTTGTTTCCCCTACACTAATCTGATTGTAGTCCATGTTTCTGATCATAGGTCATAACTGGTAGGACGCACTGGTTAAAGATTTTTCTTTTTAAATATAATGGCAACAACGCCTCTTTGTATGCCTAGGCTAGGGCACCTTTGGCTAATGCCCTCACTTAATTTTTCCCTTTTCGGCTAGATGTGTTTGTCTTTTCGAATTGCCCCCAAATGTATATATATTGTTACTACCTTTGCGCTTCGCTTGTACATGTTTTTTTGTTCGAATTAACTTTCAAAATGTATATATGTATATTATTTATGTATATATATAATATATATATATGTGTGTTTATATATATTAAAATATATATATATATAATATATAAATATACTATAATATAATATTATTATATATACATGTGTGTTGTGTGGCATATATATAAGTATGTATTTATGTATATATACTTAAAATATATTTTTATATTTATTTATATATTAAAATATATTTATATATATATATATATATTTTATAAATTAATATATATAAATTTTTATATGTATATATTATTTGTTTTTGTTGTGTGTGTGTGTTTTTGTGTGGTGTGTGTGTGTACATATATATATATTTTATAATAAAATATATATATATTTTAATATTATTATATTTTTAGTATTATATATTATAAAATTTATTATATATATATTATTTTAATATATTATTTCAGTCCTGGACCAGGGCCTTTGAAACCCATCAATGCGGTAAATTTCATTATTCCATTTCATATTTTACTCAGCAAATTTACTTTTTGGTTTCGAATTTCCAACAATTCAAACTTTCTTTTTTTTGTCAACTGAGAAAAATATCATCTGGAAATCTCAGGTGCTTAAATAGTCAGTTCCTATTTCATACTCATTCCCCCAATTCTTTGCTTAGTGTTTCTCATATGCGAGATTCTAAGAGACTGTGAAAAGTGTCTCCCGTCTCAAATACGGATTCATCGTTCCGCATCGTGCCCACAATGGCCCGTCCCGCCATTACTATGTCTTCCGCATTCTAGAAAAGGGCTTCTTCCACTCCTTTAATTGCTCCTAATATTAAGGGTGTAGCATATGCATTTTTTTCCAAAAAAGACAAAGGCCTGCACAGAGGCTTATTTACATCATTTGAAAAACCAGGTTGGTAACGGGAAACTCAGTTGTTGAGAGGTGAAGCGTACTGATGCAAGGTCTGTAATATTTCTAGATCGGGGGTTTTAAGCTAGGTCCGTAGAATCAAATAAGATTTATTTATTTTTTATCTATTATTTATTATTTTTTTGGTTTTTACTTAAAAGTTCATAATACTTTGTGTATCTCATTTTTTTTTTGAGAAAAATCAAAGTTTTAGTAACAAAAAAAAAAAAAAAAAAAAAGTGTTTATTTTTGAATATTTTGGGGAAGGGGTTTTTTAGGCTTTCTTCAACTTCTTAAATGGTCGTGCTCTAAAGGTTATCCACTGACACTCCTCAGTCCCCTCCTTTCTGTATTTAGTTATTACTATTGCCTGATGTACGTCTCTATGTATGTGCATCGTCTGTCTGTCTGTATGTAATGTATGTATGTGTATATGCATAAATATATATGTGTATTTATATTCGCATGGTGTGTGCGCGTGTGTGTGCGTGTGTGTGTGGGGTTGTGTGTGTGTGTGTGTGTTTGGTACCCCATTGCTAAATCATAGTCGTCGAAAATCGCAAAGTCATACTGCCATTTTCACTCTAGGAAAACTCCGGCGCGGGTCTCCGTCGAGCGCAACTATATTTATGTGGGAGTTGTCTCTGTGTCATTTTTTCGCTATGTCTCTTTTTCTTTATCTCTTTCAGTTTTTTCTTGGGCTCTGTTTTTTTACTTATCTCTCCATCTATCTATCTATCCCGTCTAACCCCCCTCTCTCTCCTTCTCTCTCTCTCTCTCTCTTCTCTCTCTTCTCTTTTTCTTACTCTCTCCTCTCTCTCTCTCTCTCTCTCTTCTTCTTTTTTTATATATATATATATATATATATTTTATATATATAATATAAAATATGTTGTGTGTTGTGTGTGTTTTGTGTGTGTGTGTGTTTTGTGTGGTGTTTTTGTGGGTGTGTGTGTGTTTGTGTGTGTGTGTTTGTGTTGGGTTGTGTGTGGTGTGTGTGTGGGGTGTGTGTGTGTGTGTGTGTGGGTGTGTGTGTGTGTGTGTGGTGTGTGTTGTGTGGTGTGTGGTGGTGTGTGTGTGTGTGTGTGTGTGAGTGTATATGTTTTGTGTGTATTTTTCTGCATAATTTATTCATCTATTTTTTTTTTTTTTCATTATCTATGTGTCTGTCTGCTTATCTCTTCATGTACCTTTTTATTTATTTTTCCAATTGGATATGCCCACCCAGATCCCTCCGCTTCCCGTGAAAATACCCCAAAAATTAAATTCGTTAAGACCCCTCTACTATTGTGTCTTTTATTTCACGAACAAATAAACTAAAAAAAAAAAGTAAGGACGGCGAAGAAGGAATGTCTTACCCGGTAGTGCTTTTTTTGGGTAAAGCGTCAAAACACCTATGGGCAAAACAATGAAAAAAATTTTGTTTTTACAAGCATGCGTTTCCCAAGATACAAACTGTAATATCTTTTTAAAAAAGTAATACTATTATAAAATATTTACCAGTATCTTTCCCCTGATTATGTAAATTTACAGACAATAAAAGGTTTATCTAATCTGGGGGGAGACTGTTTTTTCCAAAATTATGGTTTTTAACTGTCTTTTTTTACGACCTTGTCATTATTTTAAAAAATATAGGTTGACTGACTTCTCGAAGATATTTGAAAAAATAAAGAAATGTGATCACCCCGGAAAAAAACAACATAGCATGATTAATAAGAATAATATATATCTCTACGCGATACCTACTAACGTCGTTCCCCCCCCCCCCACCCCCCCGCGTTCCCCTCTCCACCCCCAAAAAGGGACTTTCCCGAAGGGAAATTTACAATTTTTCCCGTGTTTTCTTTTTTTTTTTTTTTGTTTTCTGTGTATTTTCTGGGTTTCAAAGGAGACAAAAAAGGGGCCTGAAAACCCCGTAGGGAAAGCATGTCTTTTTTCCCGTCAGTCCCAATCTTGGGCGTTAATTTGCTACGTGTTTTGAGGGGCATGTGAACGACCGGGGGGTTGCCCGATGGTCGATATTATTTCGGGGGTTTTTTTATATTTTCCAGACTAATCACAGACAGACGAAAAACAGGGAATTTCTACATAAACAAAGGCAAGCAACAAACTACTCTAAAAACCTTACATCATGTGTCCGTATGATTATTTATGTATATTTTTTTTTTATTTTAAAAACATAATTAATATATAATCCCCTTATAAACTATATATATATTTGTATATAAAAATTATATATATTATATAAATAAATTCTAACCCCCAACCCCCCACCCACACCCCACGCCACGCACACGCACACGCACACGCCCCAAAACCACCCCCCACACACCCAAAAACACACACACACACACACACACAATATATTTTAATATATATATATATATATTAAATATATAATCACATATATAATAATATTTTAATTATATATATAAAAATATATAATATATATGTTGTGTGTGTGTGTATTATTAAAATATATAAATAATATATAATAATTTAATATATATATATATAATATATATATATATATGTTTAAAATTTTAAAATTATAAAATATATATTAAATTATCCTTATATATATATATTTATTTATATATATATATCACATCCAAGGGGCTAACGCCGACGGGGGGGCATGGCCGCATCCACCCTTTGCTTCCAGCCACGAGGATCCCTCAGGCGGGTCTCCAGGCAGGCACCCCCGGGCCCTCTCTAAAATTTTCCCCCCCTTTCCCGGCGACCCCCCCCCGGGGGTTTCCGGGCCCGAAGGGGGGGGGTCC
>NW_023647628.1:0-2500 GCF_015228065.2 Penaeus monodon
AAAATTCCCATTTAAACTGGGTAAAAATTCTAGCCAGTCTGATACTGTCATACTGAAATTGTTGAAGCACTTTATGGCCTCTTTTGACACATGCAGGAGGGCATTGTCCTGCATAAAGATATTGTATCTGCAACATGTATTTGCATTACTAACATTTTCTTAGGATCTTAAGTATGCATATTATTTATTGTAGTGTTCTTCCCCTAACATATGAAAACCACCATGACCTTTTGGGAGAAGGAACCCCACATCAGAACCCCAGGAGGAGGCTTGAAAGTCTTGCAAGTATACTGAGGTTCTTCCTGTTGCTCCTTCTCGGCTGATAAATGGCCATTTTCATGCCAAAAAAAGCTTTAAGGCTGACTCATCAAATGACAACTTTTTCCCCCAGTCTTTTTTGGGGCCAATTGGAGGAAATTTTTTCATAACAATATTTTTTCCTTCATATTTTTGGCATAAGTAAGGGTGTAGATGCAGGGTGGTGAGTTGAAAGCGGAGATTGAATGTATGGATTTCTTGAGCTGATTTGATTGAATGTATGGAGATGTTTTTTAACACTTTTGGGTGATTTTGCTTTGACTGGTGGGTGAACTAAAATCAGTGGGTTGTATAGTACTTTGCATTGCAAGACCTGATTTGTCAGGGCAAATGTCTTGTATGTATCTGGCCACTTACATATTGCCAAACACACTGGAGGATGGAGGATGCTCATTAAAGTGATAAGTACATTCAGCAAGAGTTGGTGCAAGATGGTTTTGTAACTCCCTTTGCTGATTGCTGAAACTGCCCCATATCATTCATAAGACTCCATTGCCATGATATAAAAAATTTATTTGGAATACATTTGCATTCAGATCTTATTTGGGGGATACTGAAATAAAACCAAGTAATATAAGTTACATAATGGTGTTTTTTTTATGGGAAAGTAAATCTTCACTTTTTTTTTTTTTTTTACTGTAATTAGTATCCTCTCTTTTTGCAAAAACTTGCCCAAAACAACTGTGAGGTTCAGATTTGACGGGCAGCCTATAACGGAGAACGACACCCACAGGGCTTAGAGATGGAGGACGGGGACACCATAGGGTTTCCAGCAGCAACTGCGGTTCCTTCCTTTCACACTTGTGCTGTTGTGACACTTCCATGCAGAAAAAGCTCTTGAGCTGGTCTTTTAGCCCTCACTCCTACGTCCTATGAAGAAAGCAGTGTGTCTTTTGCCTACAGGAATATCTAAAGCTCTTTCACTATACATTATGGGGAATTTTTGTACATTTCTTTTCCTTTGTATTCTTATTTTTGGAAATTTTAAACCTCTGGTTTTTTGAAAAGGGTAGCATTTATCATTTTTATCCGACATATAAAGTAATTCACATACCTGGAGAAAGCTCAGGTGGACTGTATCAATTTCATCTCAGGTGATCAGTTTTTTGTTAACAGTTAGATTTGTTGAAATGACCAAATACTTTTATCTTCTTTGGGCATATTAAGATAATGTGATATATGAAGTCGGGTTGTAGTTTTTGGGAAAGTTTAAAAATGTCATTTTCTGATTTTTTTTTATACACTTCATCAACTCTAAACCTTTTTTTAAGCAAAGCTTTTTATATCCATAGTAACTGAAGCATGTTTATAGACTGCATTTAATACTTTCATTTTGTATTATGATTTTTCTACAGCCCTTTCTTAAGTCTACTACTCATATTTCTTACATTCATAGTAATGTAAGCCTTTTCCTTTTAGAGATATTTTGCGATAAACTCCCCTAATTTTTCCCCAACCGTTGCCACTATTTCTCACAATGGGATAGAGGAAGCAGCCCTCACCAGCACTGAAATAGCAATAGCTTTTCATGAGTAATTGCTATGAGTGGGATTTTAAACTTATTGTTGCAGAGGACACACTATTACAGTATTGGTGAAGTTTCATGTGTCAATGAAGCAACTTCGATAAACAACAAAACACTTCAGAGACCTGCCTTGGCTTCTGAATATACAGATTTCTGCTTATATCTCCCATTAGAGGCAGTTTATTTCTTTCTTTTTTTCTAATCCCACTCTTATGTATTAGTTTGTGTAATTTCTGTTATTTTTTTATATTGTCTGAACATTGTCATGAAGCAAATACCAAATTTTTTTTTTTTATCATCTGTTTAACATCATGTTAAATGGACTTGTAATAAATAACTGGATGATGGTGCAAGCCTTTGAATTAGTCATTTTTGTATACACTGAAATGTGTGATTTTCCCTCAAAATTGCAGCACAGATAATTACATTTATCTTTACTTTTTCATAAGGATATGTACTGAAAATTAGAGCGATGCAAGAGAAATGTGTAGAAGTATTGATGACCATGCTAAAAAATGCATTATGATGCAACTTGACAAAAGTAAATTGTAGAATGTGCAGTTTAGATGCATTTCAGTCAGCCTCAAGTACTGAAGATCTACAAAGCTGAATATAGGATATTGTGCATTAAATATAACATATGTTGAACACTTAAAA
>NW_023647628.1:5000-34554 GCF_015228065.2 Penaeus monodon
TTGCGCCCTTCTTCTGTTTGTCTCAGCCACGTGATTTTAGCCCCCCACACCAACCACAACCCCCACACCGCTCTGTATTCTTTGCATCCCCCTTGCTTCCCGTTGTTGTTCTGAGCTTTCCCCCCCTCCGCGTCCGTCCACGCTCTGCCTCCTCCGTTCCTCGCTGCCCCATCTGCTTTGTTTTGCGCTTTGCTCCTCCCCCGGGGCCGTCCCAGGGCCACACGGCTCCTTTCGTGCATTACGTATTCTCTGCCGCCCCTGGCACCTTCCGCTTCCCCCCTGCCTTGGGCCCAGCCGACACCCTCCGTCCCCTGTTCCCTAGTACATGGTCTCTTCCCTTTTTTTTCTCGACTCCGGGTCCGGTTCCTCACCCCACCCCCCCGAATTTGTGCGCATCCCCCGCAACCCCGACCCTGCTTTTTTTTCCCCTACTTTCGGGGGGGGTCCCCAGCCGTACATTGCCTTTTTCCGTCTCGCGTTGGCGTTGTCTGCGCACCCCTTCCGCGGGTTTCCAGCTATCCGGCATGGCTTGCGGGGGGGGGGGGCCGTCCCGCCGTGCTGCCCTCGCCCGGCCCTGCCTATATTCGTTGTTATATGCGTCTCTTGCCCATGGAGCTCTGTCCAGTCGTTTCTGACTGCATTCCGCCAGTCTGTGCTCGCTCTTTTTTACGGCCTGCGTGTCTACCGCTCACCTGGTTGGCACCGGCAAATACTTGAATACAGATCTGGATTTCAACTGCTCCCAAGTAGTGTTCCGGCCCCCCCGCGGCCTCCACCTTACCACACAATCTGAGTGCTCGTTATGGCTCCGTCGGCTCCCGCTGCTAGCTCCCCCCCCCCTGCCAGTATCTGTCCCGCGTCTTCCTCGCCCGGATCCATGACAATCCGGCCCTGTACTAGGGGATGTCTCTCCCCGGCCCCCGGGCTCCCTCAGCACCCCCTCCGGGCCCCACACTCCCCTGCCCATGATGCCGACTTGACGAAACGGGCCTAAGCCGATGTAAGAACATGGCCACAGACTGCGGCTGGGCGGCCCGCGCCGGCTGCATGCCCGTCGAGTTTATTCCCGCCGGGTGCTTCGTGTGTGGTGGCGCGCGGCGCTCTGCGGGGGGGTGCGGGGGTGTGCGGCCCGGTCGCCTGTGGGCCTCCGTCCCTGCGCGTCCCGGGGAGTTTCGTCGTGGTCTTAAAAAAATTTTGGGGAAAAAAAAAAAATTTTTTTTTCTTTCGTATTTTTTTTCCCCGGGTTGGCCCCCTTTTTTGTTAAATGAAAAAAAAAAAAAACCCCCAAAAAACTTCAAAAACCCTTTTTGGTTTTACGAATATAAGGAAATTCTTGCATTGAGAAGCTCAGAAGTGTTATGCAGTAGCTCAAGGGAAAATGATTTTTTATTTTAGTTTTATTATGAGTTCCATTTATGTGACAAGGGGGGAGTATGTCCAGTAGTTTTGTTCTTTGATGAATTTCCTGCAAGTATTGTCTCGCTATAAGCTATGATGGGTCTACCGATCTAATCCTGGTTGGAATTCGGAAAATACTTGAATACCAAGAAAATTGGATTTCATAATGCCACCAAGCCCGTGTAAGGAACCCAATGAGGAATCTTCAAATCTATATTGAGCTGCTTATGCATATTGATCAGTAGATCATATGATGATTCTTTAGATAAAAAATAACGGCCAAGTTATCTGCCTTAACTGCAGAATCTTTTCCCACTTAAAATCAGTTTGATCCATGAACTAAGGACATTTGGTTACTAGTGGGGTTGTATATCCAAAATGGAAAAGGGTAAATAAGAAAAATTAAATCAGAAAAAACAATAAACAGAAACTATGATGCAAGTATTTAAGAAAAAGACCACAGCGATGTAAGAAATTGGCCCCAAAAGAATTGAGGAAGGAGGAGGAAGAGAAAGGAGGCTCATGAATAGTATACTTATTTTTATATACAGTATAGTTGGTGTTTCTGGTGGTGTGAAGAGAGTGAGTATAGAGGTTGGTGTGATGGGGTGAGTCCCAAGAGTAAGAATGTGGGAAAGAGTAAAGAGCATCCACAGGGGATGTTTCCGGTCTGGGGTGTTCCCTTATGGGTGCTTCCGGTTGGCCTTCAGACCTTAAGAGGAGAGTAAGAGTAAGGGTAAGAGTAAGCATGAAAGTAGAGTGGGAGGAAGGAAATGATGCTGCAGAATTCCAGTTTCAGATAGCTTGTGCCAACACTTGTAGGATTGGTTCCCGTTACTTGCAGAGGAGTTAAGAAACCAGGCGTCTGTGATATTTATCTTTCCCTTGTTATTTCTACATTTCTATATTATCTGTAACCAAATCTATCTTTTGGAAAAAAAAAAAAAAAAAAATACAGTTGATCTTTTGGAAACCTGTGGAATTAAATATGGTAATCAACCCTTGGATTAAAATCATAACCTGTCCGCTGTAGTTTGCTTTGTCAGTTTTTGCCCCGATGCTTCCACAGTAATTAATCTCTAAATTTTCGGGTCTTACTGGTTTACCCCATTCCTTTTTTTTCGATTTTTAAATCTGTTTTTTTTCATTACTAACATTGTCGTTATTACAAATTATTATTAGAATTTAATATATATCATTAAAAATAGAAAAGGGTTAACAGAGAGATAGGAGCTACAGTTTTTGACTTCTTGGTGGAGCTGTCCCCCCCCCCCCCCAATTCCCTGTCATGGGGGGGGGGGGCTTTGGAGATGGGACTGAGGCCCTATATAGGGATCAACCCTGTCTTGGGGCCTCGCCTTGCCTCAACTATTTTGCATGGTCTTTTTTTCTCTTTTCATTTTCTCTTTCATCCCCTTTCTGTCCACATATCCTATCGTTGACTCAGTTTTACCCTTTTCACCATAATTCTTAGTTATAATCCTATATGACCTTAGTCTAGTACACTTTTTTTTTTTAAACCCTTTGGAATCACAAACAAACTTATGAAACCCCAAAAAAATTCCTTACTAAAGGGGGTTTTACTAAGCATCACCCTATCGCTTTTTTTGATACTAAGTAATGACCTTAGATGTTGATCGGCCGAAAATTTTTGGGGAAAATAAATGTGGGCGTCTGCGTATAAACAAAATAATAACTAAGATCATAGTGGCGGTTTCCCTTCTTGTAATTTTTTTTTCTTTTTGTGTTTTTTCTTTTGTGGTTTTCCATTTTTTTTTGAAGTTTTTTTCCTTAAATTTTCCAGTGATGCTCAGATAAAATGATTGTGTTTATTCAGTCCTTTCCGGAAGATCATACCCTTTAAATGTGGCTTTGTGAAATAACCGATTTTTGATTGGCTCAAATCCGTCCGGGGTGCCCCGGATTTAGATGGAAATAGCACTATTTTTTTTTAATTATTAAGAATTTGTGTTTTCCCCAAAATGGTATCCTTTCAATTATAAAAATTAATCTTATGTAAGGAAGGCAAATTTTTTGTTGAAATTCTTATCAAACATTCGGGTTCACTCAAAATGAAAACCCTCGTTCCCTATTATATTATCAACAGTAGCCAAAAAGGAATTAGATAGGTTTTGTTTTTCAAAATTTTTATAGCAAAAATTTTGGGCTTTTTTGCCCTGCTATTAATTATAGGAAGTTTTGACCCGGAAACCGGGTTATTTTTTTAAAAGTTAGCTGGAACAGTTAGAGTGGGAGAATTTTAACCTTTTTCTGTGGGGAAAAAAAAAATTTTTTACTTTTTTTTTTTCGTTTTTTCAAACTTCCATGGAGGGAAGAAAGTAAAAAAAAGAAAAAAAAAACAAAGATATTAAGGCAGCCATGTACAGGCTCTATATTTTAAGTTCCTTGTAGTCTAATACAATTAAATGTTTTTTTCCATGGGATCCAGGGGCATTTTGCATTTGAACAGCTATCTAACAGAAAGCAAAACTCATAAGCATGCATCCATTGCCCACATTACCTCTTTTAGATCAGGATCAGTATACAGAGAGACATGAAGATATCATTCTGCGACAAGGCATTGCATAGATTAGTCCAAATACTTCCAAACTTCAGCGAAAAATGGCAACATACAGCTTAAAAAGACTTGCCTATGTTTGCTGGGAAACTGGAAATTTTACGGATAGGATGAAAGTCATGTGTCTGTGCTGTTTGGTTTCACTAACCAATTAGCTTGGGGTAGGTTACAAGGGATGTATCTGGCGCAGTTACCTTAACATCATAAAGATAAGATGTCGGCTGCAATTTTTAACAAGAAATGCTCTAAGAATTTTGGCTTATAAAAACTTCGATGGGTATTTGAGAAATGCCTACAAAAATAAGCACCTATATGACTATACATCTGTAAAGCCCATATGGGAAAAATCCACAACGAATATTCAGGACTAATTCTCTTTGTGTCTCATAGTACTTATGAATATAACTATATAAAAAAAAAAATAACAAAAAAAAAAAAAAATAACAAAAAAGACAACACAAAGGAACAACCGCTAATCTTGCTCACTGTGTACGGGGGTAGGAGCATGGACTGAGCCCAACGAGGGATCCGCGCTGGAACCTCAGCCCTCGCCTCGGCTAATTGCGGGTCTTTCTTTCCCTTCCTTTCCTTCTTCTTACCCTCTTCTGTCCACTTATCCTAATGTTAATTTATTCTCCCCTTGTGTCCTTGCTGTTAGCCAATTGCTTTGTTTTAACACCCCCCTTCCCATCCCCCAGCCACCTCTCCTGTGGAATGGAGAGCAGGCCTGGCTCCATTGGTCCTCCAGCCCGGCGCCGAGGTCCAGCCCCTCCTGTCGCGTTCTATCCTTCTGTGCATCTGGATGAACACTTCCAAATACGTATTATAGTAATTGACGATAACCCACCCCCTCTCCTAAGCGCATTCTTATTTTGCCAATGCAAATCCTGAATGACTGCTGATTGCTCTTACACACGTTAAAATCAACCTGCTACCTAGACCCGCCTCACCTCGTCCCGCCCTCATACCCTCCCACCCCTCGGGATCCAGCCCCTGAGATAGCACGTCAACCCCCTCCCGGCATTCCCCTTGCCTCTCCCATCGTGAGCAGCCTCAGCTCTTCTTCTGGCAGCTTGCCCTCTCTGCATGGCCGAACCTTTTTGTATCTTCCGAGACTGACTTTATACCACGTAGCAAAAGCCTCCCCTTTGTTCCTTTCACACTTCCAAATCTTCTAAGACCCCGTCGAGCCGTGCTCCTTCACCGACCGGGTGTGGGTGATAGCAAAAGTTCAACTCCCGGCGTCCAATAAGCGGCGAGGTGGTTTCGTGCCGGGTCGCCCCACGCTGGTGCCCCCTTTTCTGCGTCTTTGCCCCGCTCGATATCACTCCCGTGCTCCTTGCCCTTCTTCTCATCCCTTCCCTCTTCAAACACGTGTACCATACCATTTCTCTTTCTTGACCCACATTCCCCGTCATAAGGCCCTCTAAGGCTTTTTTTTTTTTTCATCTAAAACTAGTGCAGTGTGAGGTTGGGGGCCCCACCCAGGGTTCGGCCGGTCTTATACCCCCCGGCCCTGGTTGTCGTCCTCAGGAGCACCGCCCGGGTTAGGAATGCGTTACATATTAGGGTACGTCTAGATGCACAGTACTAGCGGGCGGTTGGTAGTGAAGGAGAGAGGCGGCGCCGTGGGTATAGTATCGGTACGTCGCGAGTCGCGTCGGTCCTGCTGAAGTACTGTCAAAAACGTCACAAATGAGCTTACTGATTAGCATAAGGGCCCGAACAAAAGGGATGAAAAAAAGGACAAGACGAGGGGGAGCAGAGCAGACCGCCCACTCTTGCGATAAGGTTGAGGACCATGAAACACACAACCCGGGATGGGGGCTTGTATACACATGTATAGCAATTTCTATAAAGAAATATAGATAGATAAGTATACATATCTAGTACATAAATAAACAAATATAGATATAGTAGAGATAATATATTTATTATAAATATAGATAATAGAATAATATAAATACATAACTATTATAAAATATATTAAAAAACACATAAATATTATGATAAATATATATAAACAATATAAATTATCGATTATCACTATATGGATATCATAGAATATTATATAGTATATAGATATAGATATAGATAGACGGACAGTATATATATATATTAAAGAGATAGATAGATAGATAATATATATATTTAAATAGAAATATATATATATGTATATATAGCATTATATAATATCGGAATAGATATATATATATAGCCTATAGATAATCGATAGACAAAACAGACATAAATATTATATTACAGATATATAGATAGATATATATATATATTATATATATACTATATGATATATGTATTAGGTAGACCCTTTATAGATACATTATATATATAATATATATATATATATAGTATAAAATATCGATATATATATATATATATATTACAGTATATAAAGATAAGTATAGGTATACATCAGAAATATAAAGTAAGATAAGCATGACATATAAATTATACATATACATATAAAAAATTAACAGATACATGTACAACAATACACACAATACACACATTACACACATAACACCATTATCAACATATCCAAACAGCACACAACACACACACACCACACACCACACACACACACCACACACACACCACACATACACACCACACACACACACCACACACACACACCACACACACGCATATAGATATATAGATATAATATATATATAGAATAGATTATATATATAATATAATAGATAGTATGTTAAATATAAAAATATATATTTATTATATTATGTATATCTATCTAATATATTATATATAATCTACTATATAATATCATATATATATATATATCTATCATGTAATATATATTAGATATTATATATATTATATAATATATAGATAATATATATAGATTAACATATACATACATATACATATACATGTACAACATACAATACAACACTGACACCTGCAAACACACACACCACAACATACACGACAACACACAACACACCACAACACCACAGCACACACACACTACAACACACACACACACACACCCTACACAACACCACACACACAATTACATATATAATCTATTATATTAGATATCGTATATATATGATATATATATTTTAAATAAATTAATAATTATATATCTATATTATACCTACAACCTAACATTATATATATTGTATGTATATATTGTGTATATATATATATATAGGATATATATATATATATAGATATCATATATATATATATATAGATTATACATATATATATATGTGTGTAGATATATAATATATATAGATATATATATATATATAATATGATATAATGATCATATATATATATATATATATATATATAATTTATATGCTGGTATATAAATATATATATATTATATATATATATATATATATATGATTAATTTAAGTATATATATATACTATATAGTATATATAGTATTATTATATAAATTATGTAGGTATATATATATAGTACTATATATAATATGATATATCTATCTCAAAAATAATTATATGTATTATCTAAATATATAAATATTAGATAGAATATAGATATCAAATATAGATGTATAGATACATGGATATCGTGTGTATGATATATACATGTATATGGTTATTTATGGATAATAATATCTAGGATATTACTATATATATAACATTAATATGTATACTCTATAAGTATATATGTATATATATGTATCTATTATATTATATGTATCTATCTATCTAAATATATTATATGTATTTATCTAAAATATATAAATAATATAATATTATATATATATACTAATAGATTAAAAATATGTATCTTATACATGTAATATGTGTGTTAGTTATATTCTTACTTGTTATATGTGTATTCATGTATATATACATATAGAGGTATATATTACATATATATAACTAATATATGTATATAATAAATGATATGTATAATATTCTGTAATATTTATGTATATAAATGTATATATATTATGTATTATATGTATATATAAGTATGATATATATAATATGTAATATATGAAATATGTTATATATATGTAATCTATATATATGTATATATATGTCATACATATGTATATATTATGTATAGTATTGTATATATGTATATATACATTTAGATATATATACTTCTATATATATATATATATAGATATTAATAGAATATATATATATACCATTGTCTTATAAGATCTTCTATATAAATTAATATTATATAATCATATGCGTATATATATATACAATTAATATATAGACATGTCTATATATATATACATCGATTATATATCTGAGTATATATATTATATACAGCATATATATATATAAGCATATATATATATATATATATATACATTATATATATACATACATATAAATATCGATATATATATATATATATAGTATATATATAGATATATATATATATATATATATGTATACAGGATAGATAGGATATATACATATATTATATGTATCATACAGATATATATATATAGTGATATATAGGTATAATAAGAAATAATAGATAGGTATATATAATAATTAATATATATATAGGATATACGACTATATATATAGATATAATATATATATATTAAATATAGAGATGCATAATACATATGATATATAATTATATGGTAATAATATAATATATAGGGATTATATAAATATATAATATATGTATTTATAATATATAGAACATGTATATATTAGATAAATAATAATATAAGTAGATATATATATATATATATATATATATATAATATTTATATACTATATATAGATATATATATATATATATATATATAATGGTTGATATATATAATAGATCTATATTATATATATATATATATATATATATATACATCAATAATATATATTATATAGAAATATATATATAATATTTCTATATCTATGTATATATATATATCTATGTATATACATAATAATGTAGTATATATATATAGTATGGATCTTATATATAGTAGATGTATATTAGATAGATTATGATAATGTATAGTATATATATATTGTACCGTTATATATTAATATATGATAGAGATAATTATATAGGATATAATATAATATATATGTCAATATACAGATAGATATATAAGAGAGCAATAATATAATACATATTAATATAATAACATATATATATCTATATACTTACATATATATATATAGATACACATGATTATATATAGATACATATATATATATATATACGATGTATATAATATATATATATATATAACAATATATATATATATAATATATATATATGTAATATACATGTATATATGATATATGATTAGATATATACATATATATATAATATAGATATATATATATATATATTATATAATATATACATTGATATGATAGATATATTATACATGTATATATATATGTATATATACATGTATATATATATTGTATATATACCTAATAGTATATTAGGTCAATAGACAAATAATATATATGCAGATATACAGATATGATATTATATATGTATATAGACATACTTAATAGATATATATAATATATATAGATATATATCTATATATGTATAATAACAATATAGAGATTATATATATATGTATATAGTACATAAGTAATAATTATATATGTTAGATACATATATAAGTTATATATTATAGAGTATATATCACAGTAGATATAATGTATATATACCTATATATATATTATATCTGTATATATACCATATATATGTATATAAGACATCTAGATGTAGATATATATATATATAATGTAGATATATGTATATAGACAATATAGATATAAATTATAAATATATATATATATATAATATAAAATATATAGATATACATGTATATTATCTATATATATAATATAGATAGATATATATATTATATATATATATAGATACATGTATCTATATTTATGATAATATAAATATATACCTCTATATATATAAATATTAATATATATATATATACATAATATATATATATCTAATATTTATATGGAGTTATATATAATGTAGATAACATATAATATATAGTATATATATAGATATATATATATATATATATACTCAAATAATATATATATATATATATCTGTATATATATAAGTTATATATTATATAATATATCTATAGATAGTATTAATATGAGAGATATTATAGTTAATACAGATATATATAATAGTGATAGTATGATATACATATATATAGTATATATAACAGAGATATACATATATATAATATATTATTATATATTATATATATACTCTATATATATATAGATATATTAGTACATATCATTACATACATATACATATTATACATATATATACTATATAGAAATATGATATATACAATATATAGAAGTCTATCGATACATATATATATATAATATATAATATATATAGATAACATATTATAGTATAATGATATATATACATCTATAGATACACATATAGAGACCCATATAATTAAACATAAGATAATATATATAGGAATAACATGTACAGTATATATACAATATATATAATATATATATATTATATATTATATAGATCTATATAGATTATATATATATATAGAAATATTAGACACAATATTTAAAATATATATAACATATATATATATATCGATACATATGAGAATACTATATATAAAAAATTATACATTATAGAAGACATGATAACATTTAATTTATTATACTAGATATATGTATATCGAGATGTCATATATACCATATATTGTATATATACATAAATACAACATATACTAGTATCATATACATAAACACACATAGACATGTATATAACAGACTATTATATCTTATATATATATATAAATAATATATATATACATATAGGATTATTTAGATAAAATACAATAATATATTTAGATAGATAGAGACATATATATATATATATATACATATATATACAATATACAATGAATATAGTATACATATATATATGTGAAATATAGTATATACACATGATGATGTATATACTAAAATACACATAAAATGTATATATACATAAACACCATATACATGATATATATATATAATTTATATCTATAATATATATATATATTTAATTTGAGTAAAACAATTAATATATGTAGATAGATAGATACTATAGCTATATACTATATATATATATATATATATATATAGATATATATAATATAATAAATTATATATATACAATATAAGAGACATATTAGATAAGATGGATCTATATCATAAGAACTATAGAATAGTAGATACATAATATATATACAAATAGAAAATATATATATAGAATATATATCAATATGTATATATATATATATATAATAGATATTATAATATATATTAATAATAATACATAATATTAACGAATACTATAGGAGACGATGAAGAGAGATATAGCATGCATTCAGAGATATACCTATATATATAATATAGATTAAAGAGTAGAGATATATATAAACCCCAAAAAAAACAAATAAAATTATATATAGATATATATAGATATTTATATATATTATGATAGCACGGATAGAGAGATATATATATATATATATATTATATAGAGATATAGATGAACACAAATAAATTATATAAATAGATATATCAGATAATAATTATCATATCATACTATAATCATATAGATATATATATATATACTATATATATATATAATCGTGGATATACTGAGATAGATATATAGATAATATAATGAGATATTCTGCAATCGATATAGATATGTATAGATATCAAGATAGATATTTATATATATACACAAATATAGATAAAGTATATAATATATATATATATATAATATATATATAGTATAATATCTTATAGATAGTCAATATATAATAATACACAATATATACATAAATAATATAATGTTATATTGTTGTCTGTATATATATAGTATATATATACTATAATATATATATATAGAATATATATATTACTATATATATATATATATATGTAATGTGTGTGTGTGTTGTGTGTGTGTGTGTGTGTGTGTGTGTGTGTAGGGTGTGTGGTTGGGTGTGTGGTGTGGTGGGGTGTGGTGTGTGGATGTGGGTGTGTGGTGGTGCATGTGTTGCAGTGTGGATATTGTATGGGTGTACATGTATAGTATATGCATATGTATTGCATATATATATATATATTAGATATAAATATATATTATATATATATATATATCATGTATAAAGATATATATATATCTCATATATATAAATATATACTAGATATATATATCTAGTATATATATATACAATAATATCCATATATATGTTATACAGTACATAGATATAATATATAGATATAGAAATCTCTAGATAGCATATATAGTATTGATTATATATATGTAATGTGTCTTTCGTGTGTGTGTGGTGTGTGGTGTGGTGTGTGGTGTGTGTGTGTAGTGGGTGTGTGTGTGGTGGTGTGTACTTAGTGTGTGTGTGTGTGCGGGGTAGTGTGCAGTGCGAATGTGTATGTGTGTCGTGTGTATGTGTGTATGTGTGTAGGTGTGTAATGTCTATGTAGATGTCTAGTATATGTATATGATATGTATATGTATATGGATTGTATAGGATATGTATATGTGATAGACTAGCTCATAGATATATCTATCTATAATAATATATATATATAATATATAGATATATTAGATATATATTAAGGATATATCAAGGTGTATACAGTATAAGATATATATATTATATCTATATAGAGAGTAGTAAGATAAATTAGATAGAAGTAGATGTATGGGAGTAGGTGCAGGTAAGATAAGATAAATATATAATATATATATATCTATAGTCTATATATATATATGATAATATAGATATATAGATATATAATATATAGGTATGGGTATGTTATAGATAGATATATAAAGATAGATAGTATATGATTTATAATATATATATAGTTATATATATAATCTTATGTATATATAACGCATATACACGATATAATATATCTATCTAAATCTTATATATAATAAATATTATATATATATATATATCTATATATATCTATGAATATCCGAGAGATAGATCGCTAGATAATTATATGTTATAGTAATTTATATCTATTATGTGTTTTTTATATATTTTTATACGGTTATGTCTTTATATGTATATCCTATATCTTATATAATATATATATAGAATATATATATATAGATATATATATAGTATATGTACATTCTTCTCCATTATCGATTTTTATCTCTTCCCTGTTTTCCCTCCCCCCCTCCTGTTGTTCCTGGGTCCCCGCTTCTTCCCTGTTTTGCCGGTTCCTTCTCCTCTTTTCCCCTTGTTGTCCCTTCGCTCCTTCCGGCTCATTGCCGTTTTTTGGACAGTACTTATCGGCGCTCATCTCCCTCTCCCCTTCTCCTCTCCCCCTCGGTCCCTCCCCTTCCTCCATCCCGCCTCTCGTCTGTCAATCTCTCCTTACCCTAACTCCTTACTCATTCTACCTCGTCCGTCCTTCCCCCGCCCTCTGGCCTTGGTGTCTTATGCCCTCCCCTGGGGCTTTTGCCCCCCCGCCTCCTATACCTCTTGCATAAGCTTTAGATGGCCTCGAGCCTGCAGAACTTTTCATACATAGATCCACTGTCTAGTATACCCTCCTTTTCATACGCCGTGTCCTTAGCCCGGCGCCCAGGTAGGCACCATAGAGATGCCTCAGAGTTTTCCACTCCTCCGTCCCCGCCGTTTCCCCTGTTCTCCCCCCTGCGCCCCCCCCCCCTCTGGCGCTGGACGGCCTTCCGCTTTTCCCCCTTTTCTCTCCCCCCCCAGCGGGGGTGATGGTGCCGGCTCCTGCTCTCCCTGGGTCTTCGCTTCTTGCCTGCCGGCCCCACACTGTCTGCTTTCTACAGGTGGTCACACCGGATTGTCTGAAGATACAAAGGTTGTACTGCATTAGCTCGTTACATATGCCCAGCCAATATATCTCTTCTTTCAGCTCTTCGCTCCTCCCCTGTCCTTCTCTTAGGTTGCTTTCCCTTGCTTATTCTCCGGCGGCTGCTCGTTGCTGGCTTTTCTTATCCCTCCGCTTGTTTCTGTAGCCGTTCTTATCAGGTTCTTCGCCCATCCCCTTCCTTCCCGGTTCCTTGTCCACCCGCCGTCTTGGCCCTTTTTTGTCTCTCTCCCCTCTATACCTCCTTTGACCGTTTACATCAAGCCCCCGACTGCTCCGCCTCTCCCTCCTCTGTCGCCCCTTTTTTGGATTACCCATGTGCGCAGGCCTTCTCTCCCTTCCCAGATTAGCCGTATTGTCTTGTGGCGGTTCTTGGTTTTTTTCTGGGGTTACACCACCCTTGCATCCCCCCGGCCAACCGGGGGGGACGGAACATGAGTTAATAACCAGGCTACGTGGACGAGAGGGACGCAGAGACGGAACGGCCCGGGGCGCCGACAAGCACCCTGCAAAATGCGAGGCGAGGGCGCGGCCAGGCCGGCTGAATCCCTACGTTGGCCTCGTCCTGTCCTACGCCCTTCCCCCCGTGCGCCAGGGCTTGTGGTTGTCTTTTGGTACGCCTCGCTCGGCCCCCCCCCTCGCGACTTCGTCCTGCCTGCGTTGTGGATTGGTCCCCTGTGCTTTACCTATGCTGAGTCACTCGGGTATTTTGTAGGCGTTCTCCACCCCCTCAGCAGTTTTATAGCCACCTTCTGCGCATCTTCTGGCCCCACAATTTAGCGCCCCATCTCTCTTCTGCCTGTTAAGGTAGCTAGCCCCAGCTCACATCCGTTGTTAATTACCCAGAGATCCTTGGTTCGTGCCCCAACAACAGCCCCAGCCCACCTGAGACTGCTCCTCATCTGTTCACACCAGGTTCCCCCCCCCATGCAGTCGTCCGTGTCTGGTGCTTCCTGCACGTTTTGGCCGTCTTCTGAGCACCGCCGCCACGTTCTCCGACGATATCTTTGTCCCTCTTCTATGATTGTTCTCCCCGATGTCATGTGCCTGGAGCATGCTGTGCGTAGGCTTTCTGTGGTACGTTCATGCCCAATGCCGCCCGCGAAGACAAACACCCAGTTTCGTCGTGACTCCAAACCGGCACTATCCACAAATATATAGCCTGTCAATCCCTGTCTTCTGCAAATATTTGCTTTTTTTTTTTTTCCTTCTTCTCCATGAAGTTGCGCAGACACGCAACTAAAAGCTCCTCCGCCTTGTTGCTTACGCCGGCCGCCTACCTGCTGTTCCCGCTACCTGGATGCCACTAAACCCCGGTACCTCCGGTACCAAGACCTTCCTCCCCCGTCATCGGGATCATCCCAGCCCCACAGTTTTGCTATCAACTTGTCCTCTGGCACCTTAGTCATAGCTTCCTTTGGCTACTGGTAATCTACTCGGCGCGCGCCTGTTTCTGGCGCTCCCTGCGTGTCTCTCGCCCGCTCCCACCCCCAACTCTGCCCTTTTACAAGTTCAATTTCGCTTCAGTTTCCACACGGCTCAACTTTTGGGGCCCCTCCCTTCGGACTCTTCCACCCTCCTTATTCTCCCAATCACCGTTGCTCCCTCTCCCTCTGCGCCTGCCTTGGCTCGGCCTTCTGCCGCCCCTCATCCCGGCCTTCTCTCTCCTTTTCCGGTCCGCGGATACTCTGGCCCGGCCCGGCTCCAAAAATCTGCTACTGCAGCATGCCCGCATCCCGCTGCATGCCCAACGCCGCTTCTGCCAAAGGCAGGCTCTCGCTCGGTCACTCGACGTAGTTCTCTGTTTCGCAGCCAGTCCCCCATTTTATTTTCCCCCACAATTTTCTGCCGCCTTCAAATCTTAGGGGCATCCAGCTCCCTACAGGATCGGGTGAGCTTCGGGCAATGAGTCGCATTTTTTTGGCGTTTCCGGCTCGGTTGGGATAGAAATGGTTCACAACACCAGGTACTAGGCCCCAGGTCCTATCGGATTCTCAAGAATTAGGTGAAAAGGGTTCAATGAGTCAACGATTCGGAAGGGACAGAGAAGGGGGAGTGAAGACGAGACGCCACTGCAAGAGCGCCCCGCCCTGCCCACTATGCGGCCCGGGAGGCCAGCCAGGGTTGTCCTATATAGGGCCTCCCGTCCCCCCCGCCCCCCCCCGCCCGGGCGGGGGGGGGGGGGGGCCTCCCCCGGCAGCCCCCCTGTCGGCCTCTTCATCCCTGTTCCCCTTTTCATTTTATGATTTCGCTTTCCTTCTCATACCAGTTCGTTAATACGGCCCGTCGACTTAATAACAGCTTCCCCCCCGCCCCCAAGGACCATGGGGTCAACCGAAGACCTAAGCTTTCGAGATCCGTCTGTGCCAGCCTCTGTGTCCCACCCATGCCCCGCCCAATTACCGCGGCCAGGCGTTTATCCCAGGGTTGCTACCTCTTTCTTTCACCGCACCAACGGCTCCACCTGTCTTTTTTTTTTTTTTTTTTTCTCCCAGACGCTGTGTGGTTCCGCATCTCCGCCTGTCCGCCTCCCCACGCCAAAGATACACTCCCAGACCGCATGGTTCTCACTCCTCTGCCGTACCCGTATCCCCCTCCCAGTGTGCCCAGCCTGCCGGGCCCTTCTGCCGCATCCTTCCCCTCCCCTCTATTTCAGCTACTCTACTACCTTACCTTTTACGGTCTGCCGGCACCCTCGCAAGCCCCTCAAGGGAACACAAGACAGGAACCCATCCCCTGTGGATGCCTTATCTCTCTTCCCACATTTCCTCTTCAACCCACTCCCCACCACCTCTATCTCCCTCTCCTCACACCCCAGAAATACAACACAACTATCCGGTATTATATAACACATATACAGTCTAATATCATGGCGCTCCTTTCTCTGCTCTCTCTCACTGTCTTTTGGACATTCTTACATCGCTGTGAGCTTTTCTTCAAATACTTGCATCATAGTTTCTAGTTTTATTCTGTGTTTCCGATTTATATTGTTCTTATTATCGTTGTCCATTGGATTACCGCCCACTTAGTAACCAAGTTTGTCCTAGTTCAATGGGCAATGATTCTAAAAGTGTAAAAGATTCTGCAGTTAAGGATGAGAACTTGGCGTATTTTTAGCTAAACGAATATCATATGATCCTACGGTATCAATATGACATAAGCAGCTCATATAGTAGATTTGAAAGATCCTCATTGGTCTAACTGAGTGGTAGGCGATTATGAAAAATCCATATCTGGTATTAAGTTATTTCCGATTCAACAGGATTAGACCGGTAGACACAGCATCAGGACCCCCCGGGCCCACCTCTTACTCGGCAGCCCATACTTGCCGGCCATTCCGTCCCAGCCCCCCTAGGGCCCACTCTCCAATGGTCCCCCAATGGCCTCCTCCCACCACCTCCGCCCCTCCTTCCGCGTCCGCCTCCCCTGCGCTTCCCCTGCCAGCCCTTCCATCTCTGTCCCCCCCCGCTTGCCGTGGTTCTCCTCCCCCCGGCCCCGGGCGCCGCGCCCCCCCTGTCTTTCGCCTTTTTGCGCCCCCCCCCGTAAACTAATACGAATTTACACACAAACTCATTTTATGTCTTTTTTCTTTATTTCCAACAGAAACTCAGTTGTTGGGTTTTCTATGAACCCGGCCCTGATTTCGCAACAAAAGGGCTAATCGCCACACTCTCCTAATATTGCCCAATTTGGCACGAGTTTTCCTTCTTTGCCCACGTCCGCTTTTTCCAATCTTACTGTGCCCCTTATCGGTCATCCGACTACTCCTTCCCTCACCTGCTCCTTGGTCCTTTTCCTTTCCTTTTTTAGCTTCCACCTTCAAATCCGGATAGTTCGCTGTTCGACTGCTTCTAGGATATCTTTATCCCAAGACTGTTGGACCACGCTCATCCCCCAAGCGTTTCAATTTTCTCTCCCAGCGCCCTCCCTCTTGTTTTTTTTTTTTTTTTTGCTCCCTCACTTCTTTCATCCACACACCTAATCCCGATTCACCAAGTTTCCCAATGATCACCTCTCGCCCCTGCTGCACACCTCCCCGGTCACTCTTCCCCACTGATCAATACCATACAAGCTCCATTCCTCCCGCTTCATCTGCCCGCCGTGCAGCCTTCCTCTCCCTTTCCGCTTTGTGTGTCTTTCTCCGGCCTCTCCGTGCGGCGCGGCCCGGAGCATCCCTCACACTGCCCACCCCCGCGATCGCGTTTTTGCCTGTCCCTGCCCTCCCCTTTGCCTTTTCCAAACGCGCTACTTCCCCTTTCCTAATTCCTTTCCCCCTCAGGCTCAATTCCGCAATTTGTGGGAACTCATATTTTCCACTGTATGAATTAGCTTTATAACCCACTCTGCTCACCACCCCGGTCTCCCCCATGGTCTTCCACCCCCTGGTCTCCCCCTAGCACATTCCCGGGCCCCCCGGTCTTCCTGCACATATGCCATTCCACTGTCCGGCGGCATGCAGTATCCCCCCGCACGAAGGATTATTGTCTTACTTGGTGCCAATAATCTTCTGCACGTCCACTGCTCCCGCCTATCTTTCTGAGCGCCGTGCCTAGCGCCGGCCGCCCGCTTCCCCCTTTGGTCCCCCCCCACGGATAGCAAGTCCAACCTCCATACAAATGCTCCCCCTTCCCCAGCCTCCGGGATGCTGCCCCGCTCCTGCCTCCGCCCCCGCCCCGCGCACGCCGCCCCCAGCGTGCCTGCCGGCGCCCCCCCCCGCCTCTGGGCACCTCCCCCCCACCCCCCCCCCCCCCCCCCCCCACCACCCCCCCCGTCCCCCCCCCCCCCCCCGTCCCCACCGCCCCCACCCCCACCCCCCCCCGCTACCCCCCCCCCCTCCCCCCCACGCTCACCACCCCACACACACGTCAACCCCCCCACCGCTCCCACCCCCCCCCCCCCGCCCCACAACCCCACACACCCCCGTCACACACCCCACCACACGCCCCCCCCACCACACGCACGCTAACCCAACACCCCGCGCGCCGCTCCCCCACCCGCGCTCCACCACCCACGACCCCCCCCGTCACCAACACCCACACAACGCTACCCCACCCCACACAAACGCACCACACACACACCCCCCCGCAACACACACACACCCACGCTAACACACACCCCACCCGCTACCACACCACAACCACACGCTAACCACACACACACCACCCGCTAACACACACACACCACACACACGCTCACACACAAACACACCGCACACACACCACACACACACACCACACCTTACACTATACATACACACAACCCCACACCACACACGCAAACACACACACACAACTACAACAACGACAACAACAGCACACACACACACACACAAAACACACACACACACACACACACATCACATAAATATAAAACAAATATTACAAATATATAACACGTGTATATATATATATACATGTGCAATACACAGCACATGGTATATGATGTATGTATAATATATATATATATATAAATATATATAATATATATATAGTAATAATAAATTATATATATCTAATATATAATATCGAATATATATACAATATATATAGGGGCGCAGGTGTGTGAGCACTATGTGAGTGTATGAGTGCATGTGTAGTAATGAGCGTGTACGCGTCTATGAGCAAATGTGCGTCTGATGCACATTTTGTGGGTGTGTGCACATGTGAGTTATATGTGTGGCTGACACATTGGAGCCATGTGTGTGCATTGCCTGTGAGTGGTTATGTGCATTGCATGTGTGAGTATATGTGTATGACAAAACAGTGTGTGTGTGATGCTGTGTGTATGTGTGTTTGGTGTCTGTGTGTACATTGTAGTATATGTTGTGTGTACTGGTGTATATGTTGGTGTGTATGCACATGTCTGTATAGTCTGTCGTTTGTACATGTTGTAATGCTTGTGTGTACGTTTGTCTGATATGTCGAGTGTATATTGTACTCTGAGTGTGTCAGTAACTAGAGTGTGTGTGTGTACGGTATGAACGTGTGTGTTTAGTACCACAAATGGTCAGTCAAAAGATGTAAAATTACATAAAATACTTAAACTTTGATGGATGCAAACATGATTTATTCATTACAAATAGTTGGATTATAAATAAAAACAGCACAAACACAAAGTACGAAATGTCTGATTGGGACAGTGTAATAACATACTGTTCAAAACATTATATCCTAGAATGATGAGATTAGCTGAGGCTACAGTCTTCTGTTTGCACTATTCCATACTAACATAACAGCCAGAAATATTATGGACACAAAATACAAAAAGATGATCCCACATCAAACAAGTATAACATCGGTACAGATTTGTCATGTAATATGACTTTATACAAAAAAAAAATCAATTACAGAAAAGAAAATATTTCAATTATCCAATTTCACATTCTGCTTCTTGAACTGTTACACTTCACTTAACATTACATCAAAATAAATGCATGATTCTGGAGTGAGGAGTCGTACACACAAAACTCGTAAATAACTTAAAAAAAAATAAATTTAGTTTTTTCCATATTTACTCAAATTTTACCCTTGAGAACCATTAAAAAATGACTTTTGCTTTAAAATGAAATTTTTTCTAATTTTAAGTGTTCACCTTTTTTAGTTTAATCACAATCCTATTTTCATTTTGTAGATCTTCAGTATTGAGGGTGCTGAATGCTCTAAATTTGACCTTTCACAATTCCTTTTGTCTTCATCTAATGCTTTTGTGCAGGGTCATCAATATTCTCCTTTTACTCTTGCATCGCTCAAATTTGGGAAATACCCTTATGAAAACGTAAAAAAAATGTAATTATTGTCGTTTTTTGGGGAAAAGTCACACTTTTCAGGTAACAAATGACTAATTAAAAAGGTTTGGGCCCCCTCCCCCGTTATCTCATTACAGTCCATTAACAGATTTAAAACAATGATAAAAAAAAAAAATTTTGTTTTTGCTTCATGACAATGTTTCATGACTTTTAAAAAAAAACAGAAAATTACCAAACTAAACATAAGGTGGGATTAAAAAAAAAGAAAAAAAATAAACTGCCTCAATGGCAAAAAGGGAAAAATCTTTTATTCAAACCCCAAGGCAGGTCCTCAAAGTGTTTTGTTTTTATAAATTTTGTTTCTTGCCCCAATGAAACTCCCCAATACATGAAATGTGTGTCCCTGCAAAAATAGTCACATCCCACCTTTAGCACTTTCTGAAAGCTTTGCTTTTTCATGCGGGGGAACTGTTTCCTCTATCCCACTGTGAAAAATATGGCAACGGTGGGAAAATTTAGGGTATTTATCGAAAAAAATATCTCAAAAAGGAAAAAGGTTACTTACTATAATTAAAAAATATGACTATAGATTTAAGAAAGGGCTGAAAAAATCATAATACAAAAAAAAGTTTTAAATGCATCTAAAAACATGCTATCGTTACGGGGTAAAAAAACTTTGTTTAAAAAAGGGGTTTTAGAGTTTGATGAAGGAAAAAAAAAATCAAAAAATACTTTTAAAACTTAAAAATAACAACAGATTCATTTCATTTCTATAATTGCCAATGAAGATAAAAGTATTGGAAAATTTAAACAAATTAACTTTTTAACAAAAATGATCACCTGAGATAAATTTGATACGTCCACCTGAGTTTCTCCAGGTATGTAAATTATTTTTAATGTGGGAAAAAGAAAAATGTTTACCCTTTCAAAAACCGGGGGTTAAAATTTTCCAAAAAAAGAATAAAAAGGAAAAAAAAATGTACAAAAATCACAAATTTATATGTGACTTTTATTTTAGGCAAAAGCACCGCTTTCTTCATAGGGACATAGGAGTGGGGGCAAAAAAGACCAGCTAAAGAGTTTTTTCTGCTGGGGTGTCAAACACACAAGGGTGAAAGGGGGAACCGCCATCTCTGCTGGAACCCTCTATGGGGTCCCGTCCTCCTAAAACCCTGGGGTGCGTTTTCCCCTTATGGGTGCCCCTCAAAACTGAAACCCCCAGGTTTTTTTGGAAATTTTTTTTAAAAAAGGTATCGAAAAACATAAAAAAAAAAAAAAAAGTGAAAAAATTTATTTTCCCCCAAAACAACACCTTATTTTCATTTTATTCTTTTATTTTCAGTATCCCCCAAAAGTCTGAAAGCAAATGTATTTCCCAAAATTTTTTATATATGGCAATGGATTTTGATAATTGGGGGAGTTTTTAGCAATCGAAAGGGGGGGTTACACAAAACTCTTTCCCCTCTTGCTGAAAGTACTTATCACTTTATGACTCCTCCCTCCCCAGTGTTTTGGCAATTAAGTGGGCCGAACATACAAAAACATTTTCCTGAAAAACAGTCTTGAATGCAAAGTATATACACCCCTTTTAGTTCCCCCCCATCAAAGCAAAACCCAAAAGTGTTAAAAAAATCCCTCATTCTTTTAAATCACCAAAAAGCCTTTCCTTTTTAATACCCCCTCATTACCCCTTCTTATGCCAAATATGAGGGAAAATTTGTTTGGAAAAAGTCCCCCATTGGCCAAAAAAGACGGGAAAAAGTTGTTTTCGATGGCACCCTTAAAACATTTTTTGGCATAAAATGGCCCTTTTCACCAGAAGGGGCAACAGGGAAAAACCTCGATACTTGAAAACTTTTAACCTCCCCCTTTGGGGTTTTGATGGGGTTTCCTTTTCCCAAAAAACGGGGGGTTTACTATTAGGAAGAACACTCAAAAAAATAAATCATTTCAAGACCTGGGAAAGTTTGAAGCAAACATGTTGCAGATACACAATCTTAGCGGCAAAAGCCCCCTGCATGGGCAAAGAGGCAAAAAGGGTTTACAATTCGATGGTTAACTGGTAGGAATTTCCCCCTACCCTTTGATATGCGTTTGTAGAAAGGGGCCGGTTTAGGGAAAGGGGGAGTTTTTGAAAGTGGAAGGAAGGTTTGTGAGGGAAACAACATGCATCAAGAGAGAGAGGGAGGTAAAAAGAAGATGGCATGCCGACTCGGTGAACGGCCTCTTTGGGGAGGAGGGGAAAAGCCCGGACTAACATCAAAATGAGCAAGGAGGGGGTTGACAAAAAAATGGGATCCTAATTAAGAGTGGAGAGGGTACTTCTCTCTTCTTTCCTTTGGTTTTGCCCTGCCCCAAAACAGCTACCCCCTTTTCTTTTAAGGCATATATTAAAACAATTTTCGACCAGAACCCGTTGTATATTCTTTTACCTAAAAAAAATATGATACCACATGGGGACCATTTCTCCCAAAACTTCCCTGCCCGGCATACCGAAAAATGGGTGTCTTTTTAAAAACCTTCCTCTCCAACCTTTTAATCAAAATTGCCCCCTTTCCCCTCCCCTTTTCCCATTTTAAAAAGGGTTCCACAAGGGATTTCTCAGAACCCCTTTTTTCCTCTGCCGTTTGCACTGTCTCAGTTTTCACATGGAGCTATCATCATAAGTTGTAATTTAAAAAACCTCCCCCCGGCCACATACCAAACTCCTCCCCTTCTTACTGCAAAATATCATATCTTCCCGGGACACTAACCCGCTTTTTTTTCTACCCCCAAACTTCTCCTCCTTTTCTCTCCAAAATCTTTTTATGCCCCTTCACTCAAAAACATTTCAGGGAAAATTTCCTTTGGGTTTTTTTTACTCCAAATTTTCCCGGGGAGGCGCCTCTGGATTGGGCCCTAGAGGGTCCGGGGGGGACAGCAGGGTTGACAGGATGCCTAAAGCCCAATTTTTTTTTTACATCAAGAAGAAGGTTGAGTTTACGGGGGGGGATTTTCCCACAAAGTAAAAATTAAGGGAAATTTATGTCTAGAAAATAATTTTGGGAATGTTGGGAAAGGGTTTTACAATAAAACCCCCTTTGGGGGGAATGGGGTAGCCTGTACGCATAATCATGTCCGAGACATGAGTAAATCTTCTCCATAAAACTGACCAATATTAGAAGGGGGAGTGTGCGGGGAAAGAGATAGTTCCCGGGGCAAATTTAAAGGTTGGGTGAGTCTGCAGGAAAAGGGGTTTCAGGAAACAGAGTGTAATGCTATAGCTTTTGGTTTTTTATAGTAACTGTCGAGACAGAACAATCAAATTGGGGACAAGACTTGCCAAAAGGTTTGGGAAATTTCGGAAAAAAAAACTTGCAAGTAAGGACTGTGGGGGGGAACAAAAAATTGTCCCCTTTGGCGGGCAAATAGAAAATTTTTGATTTTGTAGAGATGAGGGAGTATTCAAAAGGTGGTGTAGCAGCATGACCCACAAACCCGAAGTTCAGCAAGTTTCCCCGGGTTGGGGCCATCAGGGCCACCTAGTCCGCACTCATTAACAGTGGGGTTCCTCATCCCCTCCCCCAAACACAGCGCACAGTACTTAACACGAATTTGGAACAAAACACAAACCCCGTCCCCGCAGAACAACAAAAAGCAGAGCAAAAACCAAGGGTACCGAGTCCTTTGCCAAGAGAGCTAACCCCTTATCTCCCCTTTATCCCACACCCAACCCTACCTGTGGGGACTCACACCCAAAAAAACACTCCCAAAAAGGGTAAGCTCACCCATTTATAATGCAAATATCTATATAAGGGCAATAGGGCTGTAAAAGTAGTAATAAGGAGGGTGGGGTATTTTATGAGGGGTTGTGGGGGTAGAGGGGATAAGTTGAGAATTTTGGGGAGAGTAAAATATCCCTGGAGTTGAGTGGATTTGGGGTTAAAATTATTTATGGCATTGAGGAGGGGTATATTTTGCAGGTTCAAGCGGGTAAAGCAGAGCCGGGGGTTGGGGACTGGAGAGTTTGTTTGGGGGGTTTTTAAAAAGGGGCAAGCCTCGCCCCTAAAAAGGGTATAACATCTTCATTTTTGGCCATGGTAACCTAAGTATGGGGGAGAGAACATGGGGGAAAGGGGTTAGACAATTAAAACAGGGAATCCAGCCTGGCTCCCTCAGGCCATTCGGGGTTGGCACTTCATTTTTCCCCTTTTCGCTGTGTGGTGTGGTGTTGTGTGTGTGTGTGTGGTTTTGTGGTGGTTGGTGTGGTGGTGTGTGGGTTGGGGGTGTGTGTGGGTGTGTGTGTGGTGTTTTGTGTGTTGGGGGTGGGGGGTTTTTTGTTGGTGAAATACAGCTTGTGCCCCCTGTCGGGCAGGCGGAAAAATGGGATCCTATCTAAAAATAGGTCTCTTCCGCAGGGCTCCTGGATGGTCCCTTCCCACACCTTTTTAAAAGGAAAATGAAAGAGCTCCCCTACATCCCACTGATTTAAATAACCCCCCAAGAGCTTTGGCTTCTGGGATCATTCATTCGGCCCTCCGAAATTTCAAAAAGAACCCGTCACCCCCCTACCCAAAATTTCCCATGATGGTATTTTCACATCACTCCCCCCTCTGGGCAAGTTTTTCTGATGGGGTTAAAGGAAAATCATAAAACTTCAAAGATTTAAATAAAAGGGTCCTAAAGACAGACATCAGATTTGCAATAAATCAGAGGAAGAAGAAAAAAATAAATTCAGTAAAAATCTTCCTGGACTAACCCCCCCAAAGCATACTAAAAAATCAGGGAAACCTAAACCCTCTAAAAAAAGCTAAAGTAATGTTCTGGATAATTGAAATACTTGCTTTTTTGTAAATACCCCACCTCAAAAACCCCCCTTTTGTTCCCAAAACCCGCACTCATGGATTTTTACATCAGGTCTTCATTTTTTTTAGAACAAAATTTTTTTTTTGGCATCTTCCAAAAAATTTTATACTCCAGTCTATACTGAAAATTTTTTTGGTCCAAAATAAATTTCCTATATTTTTTTGTCTGGGCCCAAAACTATTTAAATTTTAAAAAGTATTTTTGTCTGGGAGGTCCTGATTGTTTTCATAAACTTTTAAAATTTCAAAAACTAGCATACTGACCCCCTATTTTTTCTTTATGCTTATCCCGGGTATCCTTGGGACCCTTGAGGGGTACAGGATAAAACCACTCCTTTGTGTTTTTGGGGGTTTTCCCCAAAAGATTTCAAAAAAAAAAAATTATTTGCTGTTTTTTCAAAAGGGTTACAAAACTGTGTATTTTTTTATTATGAAACATCCCCTTACTTTTTTTAAATTTTTATGATACCTAGGATAAATTTCTTCGGGGTGGGTTTACTTCATACATACAAAAATTGAGGGAAAAATATTACCCTGAGTTTATTTTATTAAGTAAATTTTAAAACAAAAGTTTCTTTGAATTTTAATATTTTATCAAATAAAAATCATATAAATATGTCCCTTCCATATTTCCCCCCAATTTGGGTATAAGTCTAATAGGAAAAAGTACTTCTGAGTTTTCCCTTTTATCCTGTGATGCGTGCCCCAAAATGCCATCCAAAATGAAGTGGGAGATGATTCAGGTCATCCAAACATTTTCTTTACTTACAGGACGTACTTTAACACCCCAAGCAAGTTTCACTTATTTTACTGAGTTTGCTTTTGTTTTTCCTCTTTTCAAAACCCCCAAAAACCCGGGGTCCCGGTGAGGGGCTCTCCTCATGAAAAAATTTGGCTGAGGAGCGGGCCCCGAAAATCCTTGTGGGAAAAATTTGGGCAAGGGGAAAATAAACGATTTTAAGGCATGGAAACTTTTCCAAAGTTTAAATGGATTCTACTATATTTATCATACATTACGTTTTAAAAATCAGGGTGTTTCACCTGGCCCCAAACCTAAAGACTGGCCCTCTAAAAACTGGGTTTTGCACTGTGGCCTGAAAACCCAGATCCAATGGCTTAGTTCCAAAATTTTGTATCACTTTTACCTTTTGTTTCCCTAGTTTTTTCATCTTCCAAAACCTCCCCCAAACCCTTTAAACCTTACAAAACTTTCTTGGGTCAGGCCCCCAAAGATGGATAAAAAAAAACCAAAAAAACGCTTAGATGATATCCGCACAAGAAAATAATTATATTTTCTGCGTAAAAACAATTCGAAAATGCTGACTATACCTTATAATTGGGGATATAAGCACTTTCATCTCTTCATAAATCTACAGCATGCCAATAAAAAGAAATCAGTACACTTTTTATACCCTTTTTTACTAGCACTACACTAAACCCCACCCCAAAAAATCAAAAACTCAATTCAAAACCCGTACATTTTAACTGGGGGTACGTTGCCCCTTCCCCCTGCATTAAATCGGAAAAAAGGAAACATTACATCACAAAAAAAAAAATTCAGCAAAATTCCCCATTCTCACAAAAAGCTTGATGGCTTTTTGAGGCAATATGTTTTTTGATCTTGAAGTGCACCCCTTGGCCCCTGCCAACCCCCTTGATTTATTTTTCGCTCGCTTTCTCCTCTGAAAAGGGGTTGGGGGGAAATTTTCCAAAGCATACGTTTTATATAAATATATATATTATATATATATTATATAAAAATATATAATTATATATAATATTTTAAAATTTTCTATATAATATATATTATTAATATAATATAAATATTAAAAAATTTATATAATATTAATTTATATTTAAAAATTTTTTTATATATTATAATATATAATTAAATATTTAAAATAAAATATTATAAAATATAATAAATATCAATAATTTTAATATATTACTAATTTAAATAATATTATATATATATTTTTTAAATAAAAAATAATATAAAATAATAATTATATAATAAATTATTAAATAATATAATATAAAATAAATAAATTTAAAATTTATATACATATAAAATTATATAAAATATATAAAACTTTTTTACCATTAAATATATATTATAAATAAAATTTTTAATTTTTATAATATTATAATATATTATTATAATTTTATTTAATATATTAATTAATTATTATATTATTATAATTTTTAAAATATTTAATATTTAAATTTTAATTTTATTTAATTTAATAGTAAATATATTATTAATATTTATTAAAATATAATTATATATATAATTTTTTATAATATATATTTTATTTTTTTATTATTATATTTTTAGATTTTATTAAATTTTTATTTCTAATTTTTTAATTTTTCATAATTATATATTAAATTTTTTTAAAAAATTTTTAATTTAAAAATTTTTTTTTAAAATTTTTTTTTTATAAATAAAATTTAATTTTTATTTTTTTTTTTTTTTTTTTTATATTTTCTTTTCTTTTAAATAATTTTTTTTTTTTTTTTTTTATTTTTTTTTTTTTCAAATTTTTTTTAAATTTTTTTTTTTTTTAATTAATTAATTTTTTTAATTTTTAAAAATTAAATATTTTAAATTAAAAAAAATTTTTAAATTTTTAATAAAAATTTGGGGAATTTTAAAAAATTACCCCCCCTTTAATTTAAAATTTTTACCAAAAATTTTTTTACTAAATTAAAATTACTAAAATTTTTTTATAAAAAAATATAAATTTTAAAAAAAATTTTTTTATAACAACTTTTTTTTAAAAAAATTTTTAAAAAAAACTTTTTTAAAAAAACCCAAACCCTCAAATAAAGTGGAAAAAAGGACAATTTACTTTAGTTTTTAAAAAAATTAGAAAAAGGTGGTTTTTGGTGGCCTTTTTTTTTAAAAAATTTTAAAGGCCCCAAAATCTAAAATTTTTTTTTACAAAAAAAAAAAAAAAAAAAAAAAAAAAAAAAAAAAAAAAAAAAAAAAATGGGGTATTAAAACTCCCAAAAAAATTCCCTAATTTTATAAAAAAAAACCAAAAAATTGCAAAAAAAATGTTTGAAAATCAAAAAAAAAAATTTTTAACACAACAAAATGTAATTTAAAAAAAGCTAACCATATAATCACTGTAAATTTGACAGTAAAAACCGTGCTTTTTCAGGGGGTTGCAAAAAAACCCATTTCAATAAATATATACTTACATTTTCCCCCCCTCTGGAGGATAAAATTTTTAAGTTAAATATCACCTGGAACAAAATGCCGAGTGTGTTTTGCGCAACACCAGACCCCCTCTTATAAACAATGCTAAAGCTGAAAATTTCCCGCTTATTATTTTAAATTTTGGGCTCGTACTGACTTTGTACTTTCCCGTTTTTGAAATACAAAGGAAAAAAAAAAAAATCTTTAGATTAGGCACCTCCCACTTTCAACATCCCCTTTTTTGCTGATCTTAAAGCTCTACATTTCCCCGGGCCCGGGTCAAAGGGGACCTGAAAATTTGGATTTCCCCCCCCAAACATTTCTGCTGAGCAATTGGTCCCAATTTTTCTGTTAATTGTTGGGGCTATCTTGCCAAAACAAGTGAAGGAGATTTTAGACCATCCGTGAGTGAAATTGAAGCTACAGGGGGTTATATTCAATCCCAAATATATGTGATTTTGGAAATTTTTCTCTCTTTTTAAATGTTTTGTCTTGTTTCAAAATTGGCGCCCTGGCAGTGGGGACCGGCACCTACTCGCAGTGTCTGAATCTGGCACCAATGTTTTGAGTTAAAAAAAAGGGCATCCCCTGGGTATCGCCCCCCTCCCCGAACCGAAAACCTTTAAAAAAACAATCCTAGCCCCCGTGGGGACTCGTGACTAAAACCAAATCAAAGTTTTTTCACTAGTTTTTTATAACTCCACCAGTAATTCCAAGATAAAACAAAATTTTTGCCCCCCCCCCATAAAAAAACAAATCAGGGCCCAAAAAAATTCTTTTTTTTTAAAAAAAACTGAGGGAAAAGTTTTAAGTTTTTTTATTTATTTAAAAG
>NW_023647630.1:5000-7149 GCF_015228065.2 Penaeus monodon
TACAAAAAAATTTTTAAAAATTTACTTTAAAAAGAATATTCCCCCTCGCCTTTTTTAATGTCATGCTTTGGAAAAATTTTTTGGGGTTTTTTTAATTTGGGAATTTTAATTTCACGTCCTGTATCCAAAAAATTTTTAATCTAAAAAAAATTTTCTAAAAATACTGTTAATTTACTGTTTCCGAGTGATTCAGTTTCGAAAAAAGTCTCATCAAGCACCGATGATCCCACACAAGTTCACGGGTTTCCCCTGCACCCCTGCTTGACCCACAGAAAACCCCGCCTAAATATTACAGTGGTGACGGATTTTCCCTAAATTCCTCTTGTAAACGGAAAGAGGGGGTCTATCACTTAAAATTTTTTTCTTACTTTCTCACTTTCTTTTAAAGTCATTCAAAATACAAAATTTTGCAGTTGAACGAGGGGGGCCCCCCTTTTTCCAATTTCACACCCCCCGACTCTGAATGGATTACAAAAAATTTCGGCCAAAAGGGGTTTTCAGTGTGAAATGGAAACAACAAAAAAAACCAGAAAATTACATTAAATGTATCGACACAAAAATCCTAGTTAAAACCCCCAAGAAAAAAAAAACTCTGTACGTAGGGAAAAATTTCTTAAAATTTTCTGAGTCAAACATAAATATAACTAATTTGTATTGAACTTTAGATGTTAAAATTTTCGGTCTTTTTACAGAGCGCGCACGTTTTCTCACAAGGGTTTTCTGGAAAACCGCGTGGGGCTTACTCAAAAAAAGGGCTCGCTTTTTCCGTTTTCAACACTCACTTATAAAAAAAAATTGCAGTGACCGAAAAAAGCATTTAAAAAATAAATAAGCCATCAGCCCCCAACCTCCTCTCGTTTTTGTAAACTCGTGTCCCTGAGCGAAGTAAACTAAAGGCCCCCCGGAAGGGTTTTTAAACCCCCCTCAACCCCCCGTGTTGGGGCTGCCGAAATATCGCTTGCTCTTATTTATCCGTCCTCTCCTCCCCCAAAATATCTAGCTAAATTTTTTTTTTTGTCTATTGGCATTTTATTTATTTTTTTCTGACAAACACAGTTTTGCGTCGTTTCCCGTGAGACAAACCTGCGAGGGGAGATTAAACGTACAAAACAAACCAAGCAACAACCAAAGGCGGTTTTTGGGGCCCCGGCGCCTAATAGATTCTCAAAGTCACGAAAAGGTTTAGCTGAGACCGACCAATCAAGCGCCGTTTTTCAATGGGGAGGTCCCTCCATTCCCCGCCCTTTTGAGAGGTTTTGGGCATATCCAGCAAAAAACTTTTTAAAATTAAACTCAAGTAAAATGAATGGCGGGAAAAAAATACGAGAACATAAATAATAAAGCGTGGGGAGGGTAAAAAGGGGAAAAGAAAAAGGGGAAACGAGGGGGGTTTCGGGGAAGGGTTGGGGGGAGACTTTACTGACCATAACCCAATGCTCGATAGACACATGATTTTTGATAATCTATTAATCCCCCAAAAGCCCCTTGAAAAAAATAATCACAACTCACGTGCCCACATGCCGGACAGACACCCATGCACATTGGAAAAACTTTAAATAATTTTCAAAACCGTGCGGAATTACCCCGTAACCTGAAAAAGTAAAAAATTTGCTTGGACCCAATATTTTTTTTCTTAAACCCCACTCAATTTTGATTGCATGGAATATAAAATTCCTTTTCCCTTTTCAATGTTTTATATAAAACGAAAAAATTAAAAAACAGTCTTTTTTCATACAACCCCAAAAAACACCAAATGATAAAAAAAAAATAAACAGGGAAAAAGGGTTTTGGGAGATACAAATTTAAACCCTATGGCACGGACACCAGGGTAAAAAAGAAACATATAGTTTTTGTTTATGCCAAACCTAAGAATGGTAGCACACATGAGAGAGTTAGTGAGAGAGAAAAGGGGAAAGAGGAGAAAGAGGAGAGTGGGGGTCCTGTTGGGGCCCAAAACGTTTAGTCACAACTGTCAACCCATGTTTAACTGATAACGATGATCGGGAAAGGGAAATCTTTCGGTTTTGACCCGCCATATTTTTCCCTTTCGGCGGGTGATTGAGAGGAGGGGAAATCATAGCCCTTTTCCCATTTTTTCCCGGGAAAACCATCTGTTTTTTGCTAACATGTCATAAAAAGATACCTAACC
>NW_023647631.1:0-7149 GCF_015228065.2 Penaeus monodon
TCAGTGGATGGACAGATCATCTCAGATAGTGGGGTTTGGGAAAGTTGGGGGAGTATTTGAAATTGTACCGGTTTGACCCCCCAAACAGTTATTTGGGATGAAGCGATTTTTCAGTTCTGTCCCGACCCCCCCATCAGCGAGGAACCCCCTAACAGAGGTTGGGCGGCGTTTTCCCCAAGCTGAAGAGGGGGGAAAGCGCAGGTATATGGATATCTCTGCTGAATGCTAAAGGTGGGGGTGAATATGTCCGGGGCCTGATACAGTCTGACTGCCATCTGGCAGTCGGTACCTTTTCCCCTGCCCGTGGGGGTCACCCCTTTTCTGGAAAGGAAAGGTTTGTGGGATTGTACAACTACCGTGGCTTTTACTGCTCAGCATCCAGGCAAGGTTCGCCCCCAATTTTTTTAAAACGGATCTGCAACCATCTACTGGGGCATCAGTAGGCAAGTCCACGATAGACGTATACTAGCGTTTCGAGAAATTTGGGGGAATGCCCGGGGTTTTGGTCGGGGTTTTGCTTGCGCTATATCGACCTCAAAAAAAGCTTTTGATTTGGTGCATCGGGAATCGCTAGGGGAGACTGAGGCTAAGGGGAATTCTGACACAGATTTTTTGGCTGATAGTAAGCCTCTATACTGGTACTAAAAGTGGTAAATAGTGGCTTGGTCTGTAAAAACTTCTTCCCTTTTAAATTAGGTGAGGCAAGGCGTGTCCTTGCACCAAACTTTTCAACCACCTTAGGACGGGATAAGGGCGAGTTTAGCCAAAGTCAGTGTGGGCAACACTAGGAAATTTTAAGGTCTCAGCCCTTGCTTTCCCCGCGTTTTTCCCACCAATCTGAGCCTTGGTTATTTTGGCAGCTCTTGATGATTTATATGAGGCAACCCCCTGGGCCCCTAGAGGTCTCTTGGACCAAGACCAAATTGGGGGAATTTTGGGGGCCTATTGGGGAACCCTTTCAGTCGATCCATGTTTTGCAGCGGGATTTGAATTACAAAAAGTTTTACTCCCTTTAGTACATAGCCCATATCTCAGGTTGTCAGCCCAGGAAGCAGTAAAACGGATTGGTCGGAAAAGGGCCCATGAACTCGAAACAAGAGCTTTTGGGAAAGTATTTGCTAACCGGAACGCCAACTCAGGCTATATGGCCACCTAGCTCGTCTCCCTTGGAGACCTCCCACCAGGTGTCTCTCTGCGAGACAACACTGGGTGGAGATCGGGCTTGGCCAGTCGCGAACCTGTCGCGGGGAATTAGAGATGGGCCGTGGGCCTGCCTGGAGACTTGCCACGAGGGTCCTCGGGGCTGGAAGGAAGGGTGGATGGGGCCCATCCCCCCTTCGGCTTTAGCCCCTTTGATGTGATGATGATTTTTAAATTATATATATAAATATTATATAATTATATTATATATTATATATATATATATATATATATTATAGGCATTTTGCTTAAGCAATATATTATTATTATATATATAATATATTATATATATATATGCGATATATGCAAAAGCAAAGCATATAAATATATATATATTATTAATATATATATATATATTATATGATATAATATATATTATTTTTTATTAAAATTTTATTTTATAATTATATTATATATAAAAATTTATATTTTTTACGTTAAATTTGTCATGCTTTTGCCTTAATCAAATTGTAGCGTTTACAGTTTTCTGATAGTTTTCTTTTATGTTTAACTATCAACAAAAAAAGGGCCGCGGGGCCCGAGATCGGACCAAGACTGGCACGATGGCAATCTAGTTCGAGGGTTCGAGCACCGGCCGGCGCGTTGTTCCCTTGGGCAAGGGACTTCACCCGATTGCCTATTTACCACTGGGTGGCCCAAACCGCCCAAGTCGGCTGGCCCAACCCCGGAAAAAATAAGAGAAGATTACCAAAAAAAAAAGTTCCCCGGCACTCTCCGGGGAAAAAAATTTGGGACCCACCACGTATCACCAAGATCACAACAGAAAACTAAAATTTAAAGTATCATCTTGACAACGGCGGCTCAAACATGAATTACCGTTTTTATTATTATACAATATTATAATCTAAAATTTTATATATTATTAATAATAATATATATTATATATATTATATAAATATATATATATAGGGTGGGGCTCAGTGCATGGTGATGTGAACGAGGTTGGACTAGATGTGTTAAGTGTTTGCATGCCTTCCGCTTGCACTTCCACCCCTGGCTAGCCCAGTGCAAAAAAAGGGAGCAGTTCTGCATAAGCTCCCCTGCCAGTCAACCCTTCCATCATTAGACTTCTGCAGTGCCTCCCCGGGCCCCCCATGGGAACTGGGTCCCTTTGCGGTCCCAGGCAAAATCTTGGGGGGATTGGAGAGCAGGAGGCCCGAGGTACGGGTTAGGCCCCCCCGGGTTGGACCGCTGGCTTCGTACCAACTCCTCCCCCCCCTACCCACCCGGGGGAAATGGGGCGGCTCGGGGAGGTGGGCCTTGCCAGTCCTCCTCCCCCCCAGAATGACCCTCTGGCAACGTCTTTTTTAAATGGAAATGCTGGGGGGGGGGTGTTGTCCCCCACCCGCAATAAGGCGGGCTGTGGGTCCCCGGGGAGGGCAAATGTGGGGGTGCGGATTGGAGGAGGTTTTACTCGTCCCGCCTGCGCCCCGGCAGGCCCCAACCCACCATGAAGTTGGGGGGGAAAGCCCTCGGAACCCCAGGTGGATAGGCGGTCCCACAGCCCCGCCCCCCCTTTATCTGGGGCTGTTTGGGTGGGACCAGAGGTGGGGGCCCCCCCGGAGGACCACCCGGGTTTAAACCTCAGGCGGTTTTCCGGGAGGCGTTTGGCACCCCGGCCCTTGGGGAGGATGAGCGGTTACCTCTGCTATCGCGGGGAATTGAAGCGACTGGGAGTTGAGGTGGCTGCCCCTCAGGGGTGAGAAGACCTGGTAGCGGCACGATCAGTGTGGGGGGTTACCCCTATACTGGTGGGGGCCGCAGCGAGGGTCCCCACCTCCGGGGTTACCCAAACCCATCCCAGTCGTTCAGCCTGCGGTAGCCGGGGTGAAAACCGGTTTGATGAGCGTATCAGGGCATTGAGAAAAATGCTTTGGCTTATGTCTTTTTGTGTATACGCCCTACCGATGACAAAAAACCATTGAAAGGGGGTTTTCTACCCCAAACTCGCATTGGGGCAGACGTTTGCCCCCCGGCGAGACATTCGCATTGTTCGGGGCGACTTCAATGCGGTACCCGGCTGTGACCGAGCTGGCTACGAGATGTCTGTCCCCCCCATGGCTCGGGAGTGATCCCAGCAGCGAGAATACCCCTCCTTCCCCGGGGACTTTGCTAGGTCCCAAAAATGAGGATCTCGGCTCCGGTACCCGCCCCAAAATCCATCGCGGGATTTGGTACAGCGATACGGGTACAGTGGAAAGGAATCGACCACACCCTTGTGGCACGCGAGGAGGATCCTCCAAAACGCGGGGTTTACGGGATGCTGAGTTCTGTGGCACCGACCTAGGTGCTTGGGTACCCTGGGGTCCCTTCAAAACTCCCCGTCCCCCCAGGGGGGGCCACCCAAAGGGTTTTAAATTGGACGGGACTAAGGGGGGAGGAGGGGCCCCGGGGTTCGCCACGGCAGTCTCTGACGATTCTCAGAAACCACAACCTCGGACCAGTGCTCTGTGGGAGTCCTTAAAGGCGTAACACTCGAAGCAGTAGGAGCCCTTTGGTACCCCCAAGGAAAAGGAAAATACCTCCCCTGGAGACTTAGGGCCACTGAAGCGTGTCGCAAGGCTGGGTAAAGGGGAATCAAGTCTTGCGTCGTTCCAGGGTCTGGGGCTGGGGCACTGCTGAGAAGGGAAAAGGGAACAGTTTCAGGAATCTTTGAGGGTCAAAGGCCATTTTTTGGTAAATGCCTTCGCCCTGCCTACCACCCCTGAGAAAACAAACCCCTAAGCCCTCCTCACAGTACTGCATCCTCAGCGGTGAGGATATTCAGATCATTTTTTGGGTTGTGAACTTGGGCGGTTTTTTGAACAGTTGACCAGGGGGGATCCCCCAAACATTATTTGGATGAAACGATGTCTCAGTGCCTGTGCGGACCCACCCATCAGTGAGGAACCCCCTACCCAACGAGGTTAGGCTGGGGATTTCCAAACTGAAGAGGGGAAAGCTGAGGCATTGTGAATCCCTGCTGAATGCTAAAGGCGGGGGTGAACCATGGCCCGGGGGCCCGCATACAGTCCGATGCCTTTGGGATTGGTACCATTCCCCCCGCCCGCTGGGGGCGTGGGCTCCCTCTTGGAAGGGGAAAGGGGATCGTGGGACGCAGCAAAATACGTGGCATTACACGCCAGCAACCCGGAAGGTTTCGCTCACATTCTCGAAACGGATCCGCAACCCCCTTGGGCACCAGAACCGGAGCAGTCTGGATTACTCCTGGGAAGTCCACAAAAAAGACCTATCCTAGCGCTTTGAGTAATTGTGGAACGCCGGTTTAGTTTGGGCGTGGGTTGCTTGCAGCCCACATCGACCTCAAAAAGGCGTTTTTACTCGGTTTCACGGGGAAACGCATGGAGATCCGAGGCTCAGGGGAATTCCGCACAGATTTTTTGGCCCTGATAGCGCCCTATACTGGTACTGAAAGTGCTGTAAAAAGGGGGTGGTGGGGGTATGTCGAACTTCTTTCCTGTTAATTTTAGGGGGAGGCAAGGGGGTTTTCCCTTTTCACCCCCCACTTTTTTAACATTGTAGGGCTGGATAAAGGGCAAGCTACTACCAAATCGTGCGGAGCAACACTAGGCAATATTTAAAGGGCTCGGCCTTTACTTTGCCCACGATGTTGCCCCTCCCATCTGAGTCCTTTGGGGTCCTTTTGGCGGCTCTTTTGCATTTAGCAAAGAGGCGAAACCCCTAGGCTTAGAGGTCCCGGACCCCGAAAATTTAGGATTTTTTGGGGGGCCCGTTAGGGAACCCGTTCGGGCGATCCCTGCTTCGCAGGGCGTTGAAAATCACAGAAAATTTTTCTACCTTGGTACAGTCCATTCTCTGGGTTTTCAGACCAGGAAGTCGTAGCGGATTTGGTCTGGCAAAGGAGCCCTGAATCGATCAACAAGAGCGTTTGGGAGTCGGTACCATGCAGAAGGGGAACGCGGCTTCAAGGCCTTTATTTCCCGTTTGCTCATGGAAGCGAAAAACCCGGAGTATCCAGTGCCTTGGAGTCTCCCTTGTGCCTTTTGTAAAAAAAGTCCCTTGCCCCGGTCATGGGGGACAGTTGGCAGGGGCCACGTGTTTCCCCCGGGGGTTACACCGTGAGCTGGATGGGACTGTTACTTTCATAATCCGGGATCGCCAACTCAGGCATTGGGGACCAGCCCCCTCCCTATGGACGACCCTCCCACCAGGGGTTTTCTTCGCGAGAAACCCCCGGGTGGAGGACCTGTGGGAAAGTCCCCAGGGATCATGCTTGGGCAGCTCGAAACTGTCGTGAGGGAAATAGAGATGGGCGGGGGGCCGCCGGGGACTCGCCCGAGGGGTCCCCGTGGCTGGAAAAGAAGGGGGGATGCGGCCATGCGCCCCCGTCGGCTTACCCCGAGAGGATGATATAAAAAAAAATAATATAACACAATACGGGTTAAAAAAAAAAAAAATAAAAAAAAAAAAAGAAAAAAAACACACCCGATAGAATAATAGATAATAATATAAAATAAATTAAAAAAATAAATTTTAATAAAAAGATATAAAAATATATAAAATTTTAAAAAATAAATAAGTTCCACACACACACACACACACACACACACACACCACACAGACACACACCACACACACACATATATATATATATATATAAGATAGATATAAAAAATATATAAAAATATATATTATATATATATATAGATATATATAAATATATTATATATATTAAAATGCATAATACGTTTTTTAAAATATAATAAAAAATATAAATATATTTATATATAAATTATATATATTAATAAAATATAATTTTTTATATATAATATATAATATATATATATAATATTTTAAAAGTTTTTAAATTTTTTTTATAAAAACCCCAAAAATATAAATAATATATATAATTATAATATATATTATATATAATATTTATAAAGTACAACATACACCCCCACACACACACACACACACACAAAACACACCCCACACACACCACACAACACAACACACACACACACACACAAAAATTACATATATTAAAATTTTAAAATAATTTTATAAAATTTATATAATTATATATAAATTATATATTTATGTTGTGGTGTTAAATTTAAGTATTTTTATACGAGAATTAGATAGATATGTATATTTACTACATTAAAAATAAATATTTTATAAGCGTTTTATAGTATATACTATCAAGACACACACATATGTTTTAATAAATATATATTACACATAATATATATATATTATAAAATATATATATATTATAATAATTTTTATATATACACCCCAACATATATATATTATATATTAAAATATATATTATATATTAATATATATATATAATATATTATATACATATTTATATAATAATAAATTAAATTAAAAAATTTCAAAATAAATATAGATACATATTTATTTATATAAAATTTTATATATATAAATATATATATATATATATATATAATATGTTAAAATATCTACATATATATTTACACATGTATATTATATATATATAAATTTAAAATATATATATATTAATATTTATATATATAGGTTTTTAAAAAATATTATTATAATAATATAATATAATATTAATATATTATATATTTTTTTTGTTTGTGGGGTTGGGGGTGTGTGGTGTTGTTTGTTGTATGTTGGTGGTTTGTGTGGTGTGTGTGTGTGTGTGTGGGGTGTGTGTGTGTGGGGTGTGGGTGTGTGGGTGTGTGTGTGTGTGTGTGGTGTGTGTGTGTGTGTGTGTGTGTGTGTGTGTGGGTTTTTTTTTTTTTGGTTTTTTTCAAAAAAAAAAAAAAAAAATATAATATATATATTTTTTTTAAAAAAAAAAACAAATTTTTTTTTATAAGATATTTAGGTTTAAAAAATTCATTTTTTTATAATTTTTTCATATATTAAAAAAAAAAATAAAAAATATATATTATATATTTATATATA
>NW_023647633.1:5000-7148 GCF_015228065.2 Penaeus monodon
TAAAACAAAATTATAACAATTAGTTTATTATAATTTATACTATCAGTTATTTTTTTTTTCAAATTTTTACAGTTTAAAAATATTTTTTGGCAATAATAACTAATAATTAAAGTAATAATAAATAATAATAATAATAATATAATAATAATAATAATAAAAATAATGATAATATAATATAAAAAATAATAATAATAATAATTATTAAATATCATCAAATGTTATCCAATTTTCTTAATTCCATTTTATCATCATTTTTGTCCCTGATTTATAGAATTCTGAATTATTATCATTATTTTCCCTAATAATTGCCAGAATCATCAAATGAATGGAAAAAACTTCATTTGGAGTCTACTCCAAAAGGCTATATTTCCTAGATTTTTGTCGCTTTTTTCGACTTTGGGAATTATTTTCTTTTACCTTTTTATTATATATGGAACAAATTCCCGTTATTATCACATTATTTCATGATTATCATCATTATTATCTTATCATCATCTTATCATCATTATTGCAATTATTATAATTATTGAATTATTGTCCTTTTATTGCAAATTTTTTGCAGTTATATTATTTTTTACTCTATCTAATAAAAACTAAAACTAAAAGTAATAACAATATAAAACAAAATTTTAAAAAATTTATAATAATTATTTTTAAATTATAAAATACCCGAAAAAAAATAAAAATAAAAATAACAAAAATATTTAATAAAATATTTAAAATTGTATTATCATAATTATACTTATATTATTTTGTTTTATTCATTATAATTTATTTTTTTGGGGAATATACTAATAATCAAAGTAATATTGATAAAAATAATAATAATATTTAAAAATAATAATAAAAATAATAATAAAATAAATAATAAAAATAATAATAATAATAATAATAAAAAAAAATAATAATAAATTTTAATAAAAATGATAATAGTAATAATATTGATAATCATCAAATATTATCCAAATTCTCTTGATTCTCACTTTTATCATCATTATTGTCATGATTAATAGAATTCTGGTAATTATTATCATTATTACCCTAATAATTGCATGAATCATCAAATGAATGGAAAAAAACGTCATTTTGGAGTCTACTCTCACAAGGCAAGATTTTGCTAGATTTTGCCGCTTTTTTTACTTTGGATTTTTTTCTTTTACCTTTTTTTTTTATTATATATGGACACAATTCCTGTCATTATCATCATTATTATCATGATTATCATCATTATTATCGTTATCATCATGATTATCATCATTATTATCATCATTATCATCATTATTGCAATTTTTATCATCATTATTGGAATTATTATCATTATATTGCAATTATTGCAGTTATAATATTTATTTTTACATCTATACTAATAACAACTACAATAATAATAGTAATAACAATAATAATAACAATAAAAACGTTTTTATAATAATTATTTATATCATTATTTTAATTAATATCGTTATTACTGTAATTATTACTGTTATAATAATTATTTTTACAATTATACTACCAGTAAAAATAACAATAATGGTAATAATAACAATAATAATATTAATAACAATATTATGACAATTAGTATTATTATTATTGTACTTATTATTATTATTATTGTTATTATTACAGTTATAATATATTTTTTGGCAATAATACTAATAATTAAAGTATAATAATAAATAATAATAATAATATAATAATAATAATAATTATTATTATCATTATTATTATATTAATAAAAAAAATAATAATGATAATGATAATAATAATAATAATAATGATAATAGTAATAATATTAATAATCATCAAATGTTATCCAAATTCTCTTTATTCTCTCTTTTATCATCATTATTGTCATGATTAATAGAATTCTGGTAATTATTATCATTATTACCCTAATATTGACAGAATCATCAAATGAATGGAAAAAACGTCATTTTGGAGTCTACTCTCAAAAGGCTATATTTCGCTAGATTTTGCCGCTTTTTTGACTTTTGGGATTTTTTTTCTTTACCTTTTTTTATTATATATGGACAAAATTCCTCTTATTATCATCATTATTATATGATTATCATCAATTATCGTTATCTCATCATTACATCCATCATCATCATCATCATCATTATCTCATTATTCATTATTATCATCATTGCA
>NW_023647634.1:0-7148 GCF_015228065.2 Penaeus monodon
ATTTATATGTTACGATCAGTTTATCATGATGTATAATAGAAACTAGTTTATACTTCGAATAAATCATTTATATGTATAACTATTTCTAAAATTTGGTGTTCCTTTTGGCTGCAAGACTAATGATTGTTTGTCTCCACATTTTAGTTCGGATAGGAATCTTGGAGGTCTCTAACCCTCTAAATGAACAAGTTTTTTCTTCTTCAGTCCTTTGTTCGTTTTTTTTTACCTCTTCCGTTTTTGTTTTTTTTTCAGTATTTCTCTGCCATCTTTGGTCATATTTTCTCTTATCCACATTGTCTTATATTCTTCTTGTGTGGCCACGACTTTAGCTTTCTTCATTACATCAGTTACTATTTGCTTATTCATGAATGTCACCTTTAAAAGGCGTTTCTTTCCTTTTTCGAATAATCCCAACCTCCTGTGGGCTATGCTATTCTGCTCCGAGAATTTGGGATTTATGACTTTGAGAATATTGACAATCAATTTCTTGTCTGCGTTGTATCGCTTGATTCCATCTTCTGCAACCTTTTCTTCATGTCCCAGTGTGACTAGGCCCTTGTTTAGATCAGCTAAATTTGCAATATTCCTTGCGTATTACCCAAGGTGTGACTTAAATTATTTTTTCTTTACCGTCTTTGCAAGCTGTGCCTTTGTTTCTTCCTTTGTGATCTTGCTTTTCAATCTGCTTAACAGTTTTCTGTATCTTGATTACTTCAACTTTTTCTTGTAGATTCTTTGCCTCGATTTGACTACTGTTGTTAATTTTGGTTTCTACTTTTTCCACCTTTGTTCCTGCTCAAATTATCCATCAATTCCTTCAAATTTACGTTTTCTTCACGCATTTTCAAACATTCTTGCTACCAGGCTGTCTACCTTGGCTTCAAGAGCCCCAATTCTAACTGCTGCTTCCACTAGCGTTATTTTACTGGTTTGAATGGTTACCCAAAAAACAAACACAAAAATAGAGCTGTGCTCCTGGCCTCCATGTGCGAAAACGCTTACCATGCAGTACTCGCGGTCACTTCTCGCTTCCTTCTCCTTCACTTTCACTTCCCGGCTCACAAAGCCTCACTATTTTTTTTTCTATTTTTTCACTTGTTTGTTCACTTAATAACCCAAATTATTCTTTCAACATGAACCGTACACATTTACAGAACCCATAGCTAGCAGACTTAGACCACGCATTACCTGATCTTCTCCATATTTAACATGCAAGAGCTGTACTTCACTGATGCGATGCACTGTACTCTCTGTGTGCGTGTGTGCGTGCAAATCTGTGTGTGTGTGTGTGTGTGTGTGTGTGTGTGTGTGTGTGTGTGTGTGTGTGTGTGTGTGTGTGTGTGTGTGTGTGTGTGTGTGTGTGTGTGTGAGTGTGTGTGTATGCATACGAGTGTTTTGCGGATATCTCTGAACCGAACTTTAGATATTTCATTTTTTGTTAATTATTTTTTTGTTTCTGTTTTCGACCGTTTGCTATTATTTCTCTAATTTCACTGCAGAGACAGCATCAACAGTGCTTCACGAGCTAAATGTCGAGGTAGTGTCCCAAAGTGAGTGCAGTGAGGCATACTTCGGCGACGCCCAGACAAATCTGTTTTTCCAAGCAGATTACCCTGAAGGCATAACGAACAGGTTGCTGTGTGCCGGAAAAATCAACGATGTGTGCAGAGTGAGTTTTATTATACTTTTTTCACATATGCCCAGTGAGAGATTTCCATTTTCCGCTCATTTTATTTTTATTTTTTACTCTCTCCTTTCAAGGGTGATTCTGGTGGTCCATTGGTGCTGAACGAAGGTGGAATTATGCAGGAGGTGGGCGTGGTTAGTACAGGGTATGGGTGTGGGGAGGCTAGATTTCCTAGCATCTATACCCGCGTGGACCAATATACCCAGTGGATTACAAATGAACTCTTTAGCGGATGTACGTAACAACAGCTTGAGCACATACACATAGATAGATAGTTGTCTGTGTCGCGCGCGCGCGTGGTGTGTGTGTGTGTGTGTGTGTGTGTTTGTGTGTGTGTGTGTGATCCGCTAGCACTGCCATCATTTGCTAATTTATTTTTGTTACAGTTATTTCTTGTTTTATATTTTTTATAGTAATATGATTTCAACAGTTCTTTTTATCTAAACTTTGTGTTATTTTATATAAACCTTATATCCCAGCTTTATTTTCTATGTAAAGCGTGATATAGGGTTAAAAAAAGTACAGATTCATTGTTTTTGTAAAGCTTTTTGAACTCTGACATTCTGCTACTTTCCAATAAAACCGAGTTATGTCTTTCTATTCATTATCATATCTCCCTAAACTCTGTCGCGGGGTCTTATAAAGAAAGGTACTGATAAGTTTCTTGAACAATACCGGGAAATCCAAATTAGAAGAAGTCCAAAAAATAGTATTAAACAGCACAGCGCATGTTCTCAGAAGAACCTTATCGATCTGAAGTATTTTTGTGTTCGTGATTTGACTTGACTTGACTTCTGCATATTTATGCATATTTTTGTTGATGTTCCTTTACCTCAAACTTCAATCACCCTAGGTCGCTGGTACTGACTTGGTGTTTGATTTTAATTAGCAGATCTAAAGAAACGTTTACAATAATAATAATAATAATTATTATTATTATTATTATTATAATCATTATTATTAAAATAGTATTAAAAAGCATAGCGCATGTTCTCAGAAGAGCCCTATCAATCTAAAATATCTTTACGTTCGTGAATTGACTTGACTAGATGTTTTAATTTGTAATTTGTAATTGCATATTTTTGTTGGGTTCCATTACCTCAACCTTCAATCACCCTAGGTCGCTGGTAGTGACCCGGTGTTTGATTTTAATTAGCAAATCTAAAGAAACTTTTTCAATAATGATAACAATAATAATAATAATAATAATAATAATAATAATAATAATAATAATAATAATAATAATAATAATAATAATAATAACAATAAAAGTAATAATAATAATAAAAAAAAATTATGATAATCATAATAATAACAATAATGTTAAGAATGATAATAATAATAACTTCAATTATGATAATGATAATGATATAAAGGACACTAATAATGATATAATTATCATTAGGAGTAGTAGTAACATTGTTATCGTTATTGTTATTATTATTGTTGCTGTTGTTATTATTATTATTATTATTATTATTATTAGTAGTAGTAGTAGTAGTAGTATTGGTATTATGATTATCATTATTATTATTATTGTTACAAAAAAAAAATACTGCTGATTACTGCTTAACTTAATTATTGCTAAAATCATGATAATCATTTTTAATCTAAAATAGACTTTTCGGAGTAGTCTCTCAAAAGTCTATTTCTCCAAGTTATAAATGAACACTTTTTTTATTTTTTTTATCTTCTTATTAACATCACTGTTGACATTGTTATCATCATTATATTAATAATTATCATTATAAATGTATGTACTAATGCATGTATATACATCTCTATGCATATACATATATATATATATATATATATATATATATATATATATATATATATATATATATATATATTTCTGTTCACACACACACAAACAATCATACATACATACATACCAACAAACAAACACAAATATATATATTGTGTGTGTGTGTGTGTGACTGAGTGAGTGTATATATGTGTGTGTGTGTGTGTGTGTGTGTGTGTGTGTGTGTGTGTGTGTGTGTGTGTGTGTGTGTGTGTGTGTGTGTGTGTGTGTGTGTATGTGTATGTGTATGTGTATGTGTATGTGTATGCGTGTGCGTGTGCGTGTGCGTGTGCGTGTGCGTGTGCGTGTGTGTGTATGTATGTGTGTGTAAATATATATATATATATATATATATATATATATATATATATATATATATATATGTATATATATATGTGTGTGTGTGTGTGTGTGTGTGTGTGTGTATGTGTAAACAAAAACACTTCCGTGTTGATACAATTGACGAAAAACCCACAACACAAAAACTAGATTTATTGAAAATGAAACTACAGTTTCGAAATCCACCTGGATTCCATCTTCAGGTCTGAAGATGGAATCCAGGTGGTTTTCGAAACTGTAGTCTCATTTTCAATAAAATTCAGTTTTTGTGTTGTTGTTTTTTTCTTCCATATATATATATAATATATATATATATATATATATATATATATATATATATATATAAAACATGTTAGTATATTTATATATATCTATCCTAGAAAATACTTAAGTAATACATACATTATGCAAACACAAAATTATTCTTGTGCTCCACTGGAAATCAATAATCTTCATCACTGTTAAATCACAGTTTTGTAGAGCCGAGATCTCTTCAAAGTAATTCATTACTTCCTTACTTTCTAAACTAACTTAATATATCTTTACTCTTAAAAATCAAATATATATGTATTCGATCATACAATTCTCAAAACTTGAAAATCAAATCTATAATTATTTCATCATATAATTCTTGCTTCCAAAATTAACTTAATCAAATGCAATAATTGATCCATTATACAGCCACACATAAATCTAGAAATAATCCCTAATCCTACTTAATCCATAATATCCACAGGACATTCCCGTCCACTATGTTCCATCAAGATAAGGTACTCAATCACTTCAACCGGGATTACCAACATGTGCCACAAAAAATGACATGGCTACTGGATGCTACTCTGAAACCTACTTTGTTACTGAGCATCTTTTATACCTGATATGGGAGCTCATCCGGCCACACCCTTAACAGTTAATATGAATATAATATAATTTATTTTCACTAATTGCAAGATACCTGCATCAGGACTTTCCTGTGTCCCAGCAAATTTTCAACATTGTAATTATCAATTTAATTTTTTTCTTGTTCCCAGACTGGTATATTATATATATTGCCATCACTTTGAACTACTTGTTTTCGCACTCATACCTTCTTTTTTGCTTCTGTTAGTCCGTCACGTGGCGTTACTTTGTCACGAGATGTTCTCAACCCTTTGGTGTCATGGTGCACCTCTGTTTTATGCATCTGCGTCTTGCCCTGTTGACCATATATTTTGTGTGGAGTTTGCTTGAGTCCTTGCGATGTTATTTTATTTTGATGTCTTTGTGTCGGCTTGTTTGTTCACCCATTGTTGGTCATGTGATAATCCCTCCGTGTGTCTACTACATGCCCATTATCCAGTCCATGTAAGTGTTAAAAAGAGTTGGTGCAAGGACACAGCCTTGTCTCATGCCTGAGTTTTAAAAAAATGTCTATTGTGGACTTGTCAGGAATAAATCCAGACTGCTTAGGTCTCTGGTGCCTTAGTAGGTGGTCATGGATCCATTTCAGAAGAACATTAGTGAAAACCTTGCCTGTATATTGAGCAGTGTGATGCCATGGTAGTTGCTATAGTCTTATCAATCCCTCTCCCATTCCAGAGAGGGATGACCATTGTAAGGGTTCTGTGAGCCAGAGGTCCCCCGATAGGCGGCTTAGGGGCCAGAACTGGGCCCCGTTCGGTCCCTCCCAAAATGCGCTATATCCCCCTACAGATCTTTAGTTGGGTGCCGGTGTAAGGGCTTTGTGTTGGGTAGAAAAAAAAACATACACAGGTAGCAAGACAGCAATGATAATATTCATGATGATAGATTTAGTTGCGATGGCACATAACTAGTATATACTTAAGCAGGTCAAGCTAAGTCAGAATAGTTTGCCAATTTATGAAAGTAATAATAATATACGTCCAAGCTCCTAACACTGGCAACAAAAAACAAGAAAGGAAGGCTCATTACCACCTCTTTAATGTTTCCCCCGGCTGGGGTACTCCAAGAAGACTCTCCGGAAAGGATAGGGGACCATACCAAAGGTCCGGCTGACACTCTTTATTTTGTAATCGACGGGGTTTGAACCCCACACAGGACATACAGTTTTTGATTCGGTTTCACCCGAGATAAATAATAGATTTAGTAAAAAAAAAAAAGGTGTACGCACCAAACTCTACTTTTAAGAAATAAAATAAGAGCAAAAGTAAATCAAAAGTCTCGGGTGAAGTGTATATACAGTAATAAATTAAAATGTAAAAACGACAAACATAAAAGTATGGGAGATAACCAGCTGCATAAATAAAATGAGGTGTAAAAGAAGATGCAAGCCAAGCTAAGGGAACGCCCAACAAAAACAAACATGTAAACATAGAGTTGCCTGATAGTAATAAAACGTGGAAATAAAAATATTAAATAAAAACCGTTCCTTATAAATCTGAAGTTATGCAGCTGACAACCTACATAAAATCGATAAAAAAAGGTGAAATAACACAAGAACCAAAAATCGAAAGCAGTAAAACTGTGAGATTTGTAAGATATGGGCTGTGTCACGTAATGTAAGAATGCAAGCCTTATATACTAAAACAAAAGAACAACCGAGTGAAAAACATAAAACAAATGAAGTGCTAAAATAGCCACGACAAAGACAAGCTTACACTGACATGCATAGCATGAACCCTTCAAGAGTATCATTCCCCGTGTGTACATTCTCCGAACGTACAGTGTTCGTACATGCATGTATGTGTGTGTGCGTGTGTGTGTGTGTGTGTGTGTGTGTGTGTGTGTGTGTGTGTGTGTGTGTGTGTGTGTGTGTGTGTGTGTGTGTGTGTGTGTGTGTGTGTGTGTGTGTGTAGGGTCAGACAGCAGTGGTGGGCAAGGAAGGGCGGTAACGGCAAGGATTGGAAGGATTTAGGAAATTCGAAAGAGTAGTACGAGGAAAGCCTCAGGTATGTGAGAATTAGGGGGTGAGGATGCGTGAGAGACGGGTGAGGATGCGTGAGAGACGGGTGAGGATGCAGGTTGCGGGAGCTGGAGAAGAGGTTTCCAACCTCACACCATGCCCCTCAACGGGTCAAGGGGAATGGAACCAGACTGCCAGATAGATGAAGTCAAGACAGCATACAATCTCTGTGCCACAGGTTCACCCCCATCCTTTAGCAGTTCGGCAGAGATATCACATATGCCAGCAGTTTCCCACCCTTTAGATTAAGTCCCTCTAAATCGTGGGTAGGAGGGTCAACTTCACCAACTCTTCTCTATTACATGCTCTTGATAGATGAGAGGATGTCGTCGAGGTGAATTGGACTCTCCAAGTGGAAGAATCACAACTTCAGCCAAAAACTTCTATGCATG
>NW_023647635.1:0-7148 GCF_015228065.2 Penaeus monodon
TTTGTGTTGTTGTGGTATGTTGTTGTTGGTTGGGGGTGTGTGTGTTTGTGTGTGGGTGTGTTTTGTGCATATATATGTAATTACATATATTTATATAACATAAGAGATACATATAGTTATATATAACATTTACTGTGTGGTAGCTTGTAGTGGACCGGCCTGTATATATCCCCCACGGTCCCTACATATGTCATTCTTCTGAGTTAATGAACGACGTCCACCCTCGCTACACGGAGGTGAGGATGCTGTGACCAATAGAAAACGGAATCTCGCCTGGTGTGACTCACTTGCTTGGATTATTATTATTATTTTTTTTTGTTTACCTTTTATGTGTGTGTGTGTGTTTTAATAAACATTTTTATATCCTCTTTTTAGACGAACCTTAGTTGGAAAAGAAATAGACCACCGCAAAATAGAAAAGAAAAAGGAACTTGAAAAGCACATGTATTTTTGTTTTCTTAAACTTCATTAGGAATATTTCACATCTTATATTTTTTTACAATTTTACAGTGACTTTATTAACTTGTTTCACTGTACACACGTATGTATATATACACATACAGACAAACAAATACATATCCAAGTGTGTGTGTGTGTGTGTGTGTGTGTGTGTGTGTGTGTGTGTGTGTGTGTGTGTGTGTGTGTGTGTATTAGCGCGCGTACGTGTGCGTATGTATATATATAAATATGAAAATATATGAGTATATATACATACATATACTTACATGTGTGCGTCTTTGCGTTTGTGTGTATCCACACACATACATATGGAGAGTACTGTGCATAGCATTAGTGAAATGCAGATAGAAAACGGGAAGCCCACCTTGTTTTAGACGAACCTTAGTCGGAAAAGAAATAGATCACCACAAAGAAAATGCATTTGAACTTCATTATGAATATTTCATATTTAACATTTTATCAATTTTACAGTAAATATTTCATGAACTTGTTTTACGATATATATGTCTAAATGTCTATATATATGTATATATATATATATATATATATATATATATATATATATATTTTATATATATAATATATATATACACATATGTGTGTGTGTGTGTGTGTGTGTGTGTGTGTGTGTGTGTGTGTGTGTGTGTGTGTGTGTGTGTGTGTGTGTACATATAGACAATAAGTGTAATAATAACAATAATAAGGGTATTAGTGATAATAATAATGATATTTATTATAATATTGGTATAATTATTATTATTGTTATTGTTATCATTATTATTACTTTTATTATTAGTATAATTGCAGAAACACTTATCTTAATTATAATAATTACAAAAATATCGATAATAATTAAAAGAAAGATATGGATAATTATTATGAAATATATATTATTGACATTATCATTGTTATTGCTATTATTGTTGTTGTAATTATTTGTATAATTGAAAACAAAAATATTATGACTGCAATAATTGCAATAATGATGATAGAGATAATAATAATGATGATTATGATGATAGTGATGATTATTATGATAGTGATGATGATAACGATAGTAATGATAATGATGATAATAATGATGATAATAACAGTAATCGTTTCCATTTCTAATAAAGTAGGATAATTCCCAAAATTCGAAAAAGCGACTTCAAACTCCAAAATGACGTTTTTTTCGATTTCAATGATGTTTTGGCAATTATTAGGGTAATATGATAATAATGATCAGAATTGTATTAATCATAACAATGATGATGGTAAAAATGAGAATAAAGAGAATTTCGATAAAATCTCATTATTATTATATTTATAATAATAATAATACTAATAATAATATAATTATAATAATAATAATAATAATAATAATAATAATAATAATAATAATAACTATTATTATTATTATCATTATTATTATCATTATTATTATTATTATTATTATCATCACTTTTTATTATTATTATTATTATTACCAGAAATGTATTATAACTGTAATAATAATAATAATGATAATAATAATATAATAATGATAATGGTAGTAGTGATAATAATATAATAATAGTTATGATATTGTTATAATTATTATTATTGTTATTATTATCATTATTATTAATTTTATTAGTTTGTATAATTGCAAAACACTTTTTATAACTGTAATATTACAATAATAACGAATATAATTTAAAAAAGGATATAATAATTATCATAAAATCGATATTATTGACATTATTATTATTATTACTATTACTGTCGTTGTAATTATTAGTATAATTGAAAACAAAATATTATAACTGCAATAATTGCAATAATAATGGTGGTAATGATGATAATAATTGCAATAATGATGATACAGATAATAATAATGATGAAATGTTGATAATGATGATGATGATAGTAATGATCATAATAATAATAATAATAACAGTAATCGTGCCCTATTTTTAATTAAAAAAAAAAAAAAAAATCCCAAAAGTCGGAATCTAACGAAATATAGCCTTATGAGACTATACTCCAAAATCCCGTTTCTTAGATTTCAATGATATTTTGGCAATTATCCGGGTAATAATGATAAAAAATGAGAATAATGATAATTTCGATAAAATTTTATAATGATAATAATAATTATTATTATTGTTTAAATTATTATTATTATTATTATTATTATTATTATTATTATTATTATTATTTTATTTATAAATTATTATTATTATTATTATTATTATTATTATTGTTACTTTTATTATAATTATTATTACGAAAAATGTATTATAACTGTAATATAAACAATAATAATGGTAACTGTGATAATAATGATAATAAAGAGTTATTATAACATTTTTTAAAATTATTATTATTGTTATTATTATTTTACGGCCGACCGCCTCGTCTCTCTCCACCAACACAAGGCAGGCTGGCAGACGGCGTGTTATCCACAGGGTCGTGAACACTGAACACCCCAAAGGGGCCCACTGAGCACCACAGCGTCCCAGAACACCAGGGGGAAAAACGCCAATGGCGAGGCAGGGCACAAATAAACACAAAATGACAGTCTTTCCTTTTTTTCCACAAGTTATTTACCCGTCCCACTTTTCTATGGGCACAATACAGGGGGAAACCAGCATGCCCACACTGCACGATACAGCTTATAACGGGCAACACAAAATATCAGGTCACAAGGGCACCACGAGGTCTTCACAGGAGCAGCACCCAACCGCGTCTCCTTGGCTTGTTCCTCTGCCCCTCCGCTCACAGCCAGCTGCGACATGTTTGCCCAGGATCCTTTTCATGTTAACACATGCCCAGGTCTCCTTATCATGTTAACACCTGTTTCGCACAGAGACAAAGACCCACTGGCGTAGCACTATCCCTCCCTATCAAGCAGATAAACCCGTCTGCTCTGACATACCTAAACCTGAAACAAACTACAGAAATTTAAAAAAAATTATCCTCAGGAACAAACAAAAATTCTTTCAAACAAAAGTAACAGAAATTGTAAATCATTTTCTCAGAAACACAAAAATCTTTCATCCAGCGTGGCTTTCTTCACCCCTCGCTGGGGTCGCTCTGGAGGAGGAGGGGGCGGCGGTAGATTGGCATGGTACCCAGAGGGGTATCTCCTCCCCCAAGACCTGGCTCATGGTCACCATTGACGTCTGTTGCATCGCCCTCACCGTCCAAATGCTCGTCCTCATCTCGGTCACGTCTGCCACGTCCTCATCGCCGCTACTGGGGCTAACGTCATTTTCCCTCTGTTTATGCCGCCGTCAGGTTAGCGGCGCTCCGGTGCGCCAAGTCCTCGAGGAAGTCAGGCAACGACCCCACCCCAAACCCAACTCCTCGCTCCCTGACGACTCTTCTGGACGCTCCCTTCCTCACAGTGCCCAGCTTTGCACCAGCTGCACCTTCGGGTCCTTTTTGGAGAAGTTAGCTACCAACACTGTAACTAACCCCTCCCCTGGTCCAACAAGGCTCCGCCCAAACCGCTACGCCATCAGCCAGCTGCAGGTTTTGGATGGGCTCCACGAGGCCCTCTACTCCACGCATCACTCTTGATAGTCGACACCAGATTCTAGACTCTGTCCTGGGGGCAAGTGCAGTCACTCAGGCGTAACTCCCCTCTGCACAGCCACCTCTGGAAGAAAGGGCACCTCTTCACCGTGCACCCTCACCAGCTTCCGTCCAAGGTCGCCCCACGCCTTAATCTGCGTCAGGTAGTCAGGCCCAAAAACAGTGCTCGTCCAGATCGGCCACATACACCGGCAGCCGCTGCACCGTGCTGTCCACGCCAATACGAGCCTCCACTGCCCCCTTGAGCGGGCACACAATGCCCCGTGACACCACACAGTTCTTTTGGAAGCCCGCATAGGGGGCCCAACATATCAGGCTGCACTAGGGTCTTCTCAGCCCCAGTGTCCACTGTCAGGCGGCAGGGGGTTTTTCCATCTACTGAGCCCTCCACCTGCATCGTGCGGGTTCGACGGCACTTACCCAAGTCGGGGCCCGGGAACCGAGGACGGCTGGGTTTTCGGCCCCCTTCTCCAGCTGTCCGAGATTCCGCCTGTACCACTTCCTTAGCCTTAGGACATGCACTCGGATGGTTACCATTCCTGCCACAGTCCTTTTCAGCACTGCTGGAAGGCATCAGAATCCGTCCGTTGAGAGGACGTGTTCTCCGCTCCCTCCGACAAACCGACTACGTCTTGCCCTTCCTCACCGCAGCCCCCAAAACAAAACCTTGGAAAGTGCTCGGCCCCACCTTCCTCAATGGGACCTTCTCCACTTTAGCCTTCCGGCCCCGGAGGTCACGGGGGGGCTGAGCAGCTGGCCCTAGGCCACCGGTTTGCCCTTTAGGAAGCCTCGAACTCCAAGGCCCTCGGCCCGCGCCACCTGCAGGTCCTCAGGGTGTGGGCCTGCTTGACATAGATTTGCAGCTGCTGGTCCTGTAAAGCATCAACAAAAAAATCGCGGGCCAGGACCACAATCATCTCTTCCGCAGCTGGAGGGTACGACCTCCTTACCAGCGCCTCCACATCCTGCGCCAGCTGGGACGTGTCCCCCGCCACGCTCATGAGTCCGCTTCTCAAGTGGGGCCCCATATACCTCGGCCTGGTGGTGGTGCCCCCAAACGGCGTTTCAAAGCCTCTGCCACGCTGGTGTAAGAGGCCTGTTGGGATGCCGGCAGATGCCCCAACACTTCCACCGCGGGGCCCCTTAGCGCTGTTTACCAGCTGCAGGGCCTTCTCTTCCTGGCTTTCCCGCCCTGGGCAGATGCCAGCATTTCAAATTGGGCGACATATGCCTCCCAGGCCACCTTCCCGTCGTACTCAGCTGGCTTACACTTCACAGAATGTCTGGAGGCCGAGGGGCTGCGGGGTGGAGAACGCGTGCCGTGAACTAACACGCCCAGGGGGGAGGAAGGGGTGAGGGAGGCAAAAGAGGCGGGTTGACCGGGGCCGAGTTTGCCGCCACCTATATCCAAGGGGGCGCTTCTGATGGGTCCCCAGCCTTCTGCAGCGACCACTGGCTGCGACACGACGCTGCGAGGCCCGGGGTTTTCTGCCACGGACCCAGGCAGACCCCAGTAAATCTGACACTCTGGCATCTGTTGCCAGAATCTCGTCTGCCTTTGCTTGCAACGTTACTACCTCGTGACGCCACCTTCCGCCTTCACTTCCTCCCTCAGGCCCTGAACCTCGCCCCTTCAGAGTCTGCACCTCCTCCATCAGTTTCCTCTTCACGCTGTTTTCAGCCTTGTCGGTGTACTGCTGAGTTTCGATCTTCAAGATGCAAAATTGCTCTGTAGCACCTCAAAAAGTCGGCAGAACTGTTTCCCCTGCTTCCTTGCCTGCATCTCAACGAGTTGGTGCGCCTGCTCGTGTGCCCTCTGTGCCTGCTCTTCTGTCCTTTGTGCCATTTCCTCCCTCATACCGGCCAGCATGGCAGTGATCCTGTCCCATCTGGCTCGGCTTCACCTAACTCGTTGCCTGCCCCATCTCGCCTCCTCTCCCTCATGGCTGCCCCCATCTTTGGGCGCATGATAAAACGGCCCGTCTCACTGATCAAATATCACAAATCCCACTCCTGACACCATTTGTTACGCCGACCGCCTCGTCTCTCTGCCACCACACAAGGCAGGCTAGGCAGACGGCGTTTTTATCCACAGGGTCGTGAACGCTGAACAGCTCCAAGAGGCCACTGAGCACCACAGCGTCCCAGAACACCAGGAGGGAAAAAGCCAATGGCGAGGCAGGGCACGAAATAAAAACAAAATGACAGTCCCTTTCCTTTATTTCCACAAGTTATTTACCCGTACACTTTTTTATAGGCACAATACAAGGGGGAAAACCGCATGTCACACTGTACGATACGCTTATAACAGGGCAAACACAAAATATCAGGTCACAAGGGCACACACGAGGTCTTCACAGGAGCAGCACCCACTGCGTCTCCTTGGCTTGTTCCTCTGCCCCTCCGCTCACAGCCAGCCCGCGACATGTTTGCCCAGGATCCTTTTCATGTTAACACATGCCCAGGTCATCCTTATCATGTTAACACCTGTTTCGCCACAGAGACAAGACCCACTGGCGTAGATTATTATCATTATTATTACTTTTATTATTAGTATATTGAAAAAATACTTATCATAACTGTAATAATTATAATAATAACGTAATAATTAAAAGAAAGATATAGGATAATTGAAAAAAAAAATATTATAACTGCAATAATTGCAATAATAATGATAATAATGATTTATAATGTCATATTAATGACATAATTATGAGAAAAATAATAATGATAATAAAAGTTAATAATGATGATAATAATAATAATAATCATGATAATGATTTAGTGTACCCTGAGGTCCACCTGGATTTTAATCTTTACATATACGTACATATCTACTTGTCTGGTGTATACGAATACTTCCGTTCTCTGGAACAAATTTCATTTCATTTTCTTTTATTTTAAGCATACCTATTTTATTTTTCTTGTATACAGTTTTTATTATTTTTTCTCTATTATGTTTTATCTATTTTCCTATATGTTTTGTAAGGTGCTTTTTATTACCACAAAAATTTTACTAATTTTTTTTTTTAGTATTCCTATTCCACTCACCAATTTTATTTTTTCCTTAAAAGGGGGAGTTTTCCCCCCGTATTTCCGGGTATAGACCAATCAGGTTAACGGGC
>NW_023647636.1:0-7147 GCF_015228065.2 Penaeus monodon
TTAATATATTACTATATATATATAATATATATTTAAGAACTAACAAAAAATATCTAATAATATATTATTTTAAAATATATAAATAATAAATATAAATATATATATATAATATATATATTATAATAATAATATATATAATATATAATAAAAATTATAAAATATATATAATAACATAAATATATATATAATATATATATATATAATTATATATATATATATATATATAATATATATAAAAAAGAACATATACAACACACACACACACACACACACACCACACACACACAACAACACCACACACACACACACACACACATATATATATATATTATATATATTTTATATAAAATATATATATATTATATATATGTTGATTGTTTGTGTGTGTGTGTGTGTGTGTGTGTTGTGTGTAGTTTTGGGGGAAGACATACACCACCCCAGACACACAAAACTACACCCATACATAAACACATATATGTATACATCACCCATCATCATCAAGGGCTAACGCCGAGGGGGGCGCATGGCCGCACCCACCCTTCGCTTCCAGCCCGAGGATCCCTCGAGGCGAGTCTCCGGCAGGCCCACGGCCCATCTCTAATTCCTCGCGACGGGTCTCTTCGAGCTGCCCAAGCCATGATCTCCTAGGTTCGTCCCAAAGGGTCTCCTCCACCCAGGTTGTCTCGCGAGAGACACCTGGTGGGCAGGGTCTCCACAGGGAGAGAGCTAGGTGGCCATATAACCTGAGTTGGCGATCCCGGATTATGCAAGAAAAAGGGTCCCATGCCAGTCTCACGGTGTAACCGCCGGTTGGATAGTGGTCCTGCCAACTGTACCCCATATATGCGAAGGGACTTGTTACAAAGGCTAAAGGTGAGACTCCAAGACACTGGATAGCGTCCAGGTTTCGCTTCCATAGAGCAAACCTGGCAGTATCAAGGCCTTGAAGACCGCACTGGTCCTTCTGCATAGGTACTGACATCTCCAAACGCTCTTGTTGATCAGTTCATGGGCTCCTGTTGCGACCAAACCGTCTACTGACTTCCTGGTCTGACAACCCCGAGATATGGACTACTACCAAGGTATTAAAACTTTCTGTAACTTTGACGTCCTCGCCGCAACATGGATCGACCCGAACGGGTTTCCCCTAACAGGCCCCCAAAGTCCTGAATCTTGGTCTTGGTCCAGGAGACATCTAGGCCCAAGGGCTGCGCCTCATTGCTAAATGCATCAAGACCGCCACCAGTGACTCCAAGGACTCAGATAGGATGGCAACATCGTCGGCAAAGTCAAGGTCTGAAACCTTGATATTGCCTTTGTGTTGCTCCACACTGACTTTGGCTAGTAGCTCTGCCCATTATCCATCCATACAGTGTTGAAAGTGTTGGTGCAAGGACACAGCCTTGGCTCACCCGAATTAACAGGGAAAAAGTTCGATATACCTCCACCACACTTACAGCACTTTCTACCAGTATAGAGGCTTGCTATCAGGCAATTATCTGTGTCGGAATTCCCCTGACCTCAGGATCTCCCATAGCGATTCCCGATGCACCGAGTCAAACGCCTTCTTGAGGTCGATGTAGGCTGCAAGCAACCCACGACCAAACTCACGACGGCGTTCCACAATTACTCAAAGTGCTGGTATACGGTCTATCGTGGACTTGCCAGGAGTAAATCCAGACTGCTCCGGTCTCTGACGCCTCAGTAGGTGGTTGCGGATCCGTTTCAGAAGAATGTGGGCGAGAACCTTGGGGCGGGGGGGGGGGGGGGGGGGGGGGGCCTGGTATGCTTAGTTCAGTGTTTAATGCCACTGTATTTCTGCAACCCCAACGATCCCTTTTTCCACCTTCCAGAAGGGTGACTAGCCTCAGCAGGTCGTATATATATATACATATATACATACATATATATGTATATATATATTTATATACACACATATATATTTATATATATGTATGTGTGTGTGTGTGTGCAAGTGTGTGCGTGTATGCGTGTATGTATGTATGTATGTATGGATGCATGTATATACACACAGTTCATCTTTCGATCTCAACTGTAATCTACTTTTCCCTTCATTTTCTCCGCCTCCGCTCGACCTCCCCCTCCCCCTTCCCCCCCCCCCTCTCCTTACCCCACCCCTCCCCTATTAGCCAACCAGCCTTGGTATCACGATAATGATTACTCGGTCCTTAGGCCTAAAATATTTATCATCTGCGGGGGTGGAAAACCAGGCCTACCTACCTACCTACGTCACGGAGAGCAAGGTATTCCTCCGGTCACGCATTCCCTCCAAAGGGTATTATTGTTGCTGGAGAATAAAAGTTTAAAAAGAGAAATATGTCTAACGTAACACACGCACGCGCTGGCCAAAGGGTGAAGGGGGTGTTATTTATGGGGAGGGGGGGAGGGGGGAAGGGCGTGGTTTAGGTCCGCTGGGAAGAATATATGAAGAGGTAGGGGATGGGGAGGGAGAGGAGGATGGAGAGGAGGGGAGGATGGGGAATAGAGAAGGGGAAGAGGGATGGGAGGAGGATGGGGAACAGAAGTGGAGGGAGAGGGATGGAGGAGGATGGGGAATATGGAAGGGGGAGGAGGATGGGGAAGGGAGGGGAGAGGTGTGGTCAGAGAAGAGGGTGGGGAGGAGTGAAGAGTAAGGGAGTGGGGAGGAAAGAGAAAGAGGGAAGAGTAAGGGGAGAGGGGATAGGCAGGGAAGGGGACTGTATGAAGTAGGGAGGGGGGAGGCGAATGGAAGGGAAGAGGGTGAGGAATATAGGGGAATTGGGGAGATGGAGGCAAAGGGGAAAAGAGAGAAAGATTGAGGAAGTATTGGGGGAATAGTGGAGGGGAAAAAAAAGGAGGAAAAGGAGAAGTAAAAGGATATAAAATAGGAGAGAATAGGAAAAAAAAAAAATATGAAAGGTGGAAAACTGAAAGGGAGGAGGAAAGGGAAAAAAATTGTGATCAGCTTTAAAAGAAAGGGGGAAAGGGAAAAAGGGGGGGGGAAAGGAAAGCAAAGGGAAACAATAGAAGAAAAAAAAAAAAAAAATCAAACCCGGGGGAAAAAAAGGGCAGACGAGCGTAGATCAAAAGCAGGTTCTTAAAACCTTTTTAACACCACGCCCCGTTGGACTTGTCTTTTCCCCCACCCTCCCTTCCCTTGTAAAAAAATTCCCCTCCCAATTTTAAAAAAAAATTACAAGTGTTTTTGCAGCTCTTTAATGTTTGGAATTAGTGGTTTTATGATTAAATTTCCCTTTTGGGACCATGCCTCGTTGAAAAAATAACAAGGTAATTGAGAAATTACGCCTTTTTCCCAAAAGTTTTTTCCCCTTTGGATAAAGTAAACCCCCCCCAAATTTTAAAACCACAGACTAACGAAAAGAATTTCGAGGAGGGAAGCACTGAGATGAGAAAAAAGGACAGGGAAAGGAAAGGAGAAGGGGGAAAAGGGGCGGAAAAAAGGAAAAAAGGGCGGGAGAGAGAAGGGGGAACGGAGGGGGGGGAAAGGGGGGGAGAATATCCCCGGTTTGTCAAGGGAACATAAATAAAAGGGAATGTTGTTATTTTTTTGAATTAAAAAAAACCTTGTTCTTATTTCTGGGGTAGGAGGAAGAATGATGATGAAGAACGTACAAACACAAAAAGAACAGAAATTATGCAGGGGTTTGGGTTAAAATAGCATAAACATTCCTTTCCAGCGATATGAAATAGGGGGGGTACTCAGCTTCTGCTCATCGGGCGTCTACGTCTGTTTACAGTCTGTGTTGCCCTTTCTGTCAGTCTTTTTGTTGTTTGTCGCGTAGTCTGTGTCTCGTGTCTTCTTTTTCTCAAACTTTTTTCCATCTATTTACTTTCTTGCAGTCGGCTGCCATTGTCTTTCTATTGTCTCTTCTTCCTTCTATCTTCTTTTATCTATCTATCATATTATCTTAGGTTTATGAGCTACCTATTTATCTATGGGTCGCGTCTATCTAGTTATCTATCTATTCCCTATAAATGCCTTAATGGAACCACGAAAAAAAGGGAAAATAAAAATCATTATGCAGGACGTTTTCAACAAAAAAATATAAAAAACCAAAAAAAAAAAACCAGTTATCTACTTCGCGGGAATTTCCCCCCAAACTCACGTTTTTTAAGTAAAAAAGCGTCGAAAATGGACTCCCTAAGGAAAGAGCTTTAGTGGGAAAGGAAAATTTTGTGTTTAAAAACGCATTCTGGGCTCAAGGTTGTGGGTCCCCGGGGTATGGGGGAACAAGGGAAAGTTGAGGTACCCCACGGCCCCCACGGACTGTTTTTTTAAATGTAATTGGTGTGTGTGGGGTTTTTACAAAACCCACACACACACCACACAACACCCAACAAAATATATAAAATATTATATATATATTTTATAATATATATTATTATATATTTTTATATTTTTATATACAGCAACACAACAAACACACACCACCACACACACACACACCACCACCCACACCCACACACACCACACACACCAAAACACAACAAAACCCCAGCCTAGGAAAGAGTATAAGTGATCCTTGGTGGGTTCTGATCCAAAGGGACCCGGGGTGCCACCTTTTCCACGTACTCCAGGCCCACTCGCCCAGAGTAAAGCACCGTCAGGGTCCCATCTGTGGGAATACGAAAAAAGGGAAAGGGGGGCCCTTTGCCGTGGCTGGCAACCCTTCTAGAGATTCTTTAAGAAAACTGTAAACGAAGGGAAAGGGAACCATCCGCTGATCTTTCCTTTATTTATGGCAAAATCTAAAGGAAAAAGGCCTCATCCCGTGGAAAAGATGGCAGTTTTAAATAAATTAAAGGATAGCGGGTTTTGGCAAAATGGATCCAAAAGGACGTGCCTAGAAAAAAGAGGAAAAATATATATTAATTATTATTAAAATTATATAAAATATATTATATATAAAATATATATATAATTTATAATAATATAATTATATTATTATTATATAATATATATATATATAATATAAAAATATATATAAATATATATAACATATAACACACCACACACTTATATATCATACCATAAACCACACACCTTGCATCTTGCGCTCCGAACTCTGAAACATATTTTCTACAAAAATATCTTGACTGGGGGTTTAAAAAATCCCGTCTATCTCTAAACCCCTTTCCCCTTCCCATGTCACGTTAAGGCATCTGGGAGAAAAAAGAACCCCTTTTCCCTACCCCCCACCCTTATGACAGGTAGAAATGTTAGCATAAATAAACACCCCGATCTCTTTTCACAAACGCCCCCCGTAAAAACAAGCCCTCTTTCAAGGTGTCGTAAAAAAGGGGACAAAAAAGGGCCCTCCTTTCCCTTGAGTGACATGAGGGAAACCCTTTTAAAGCCCTTTTCACTCTCCCCCCTCAGGCGTATCCGTCACACTGGGGATGTGTACTACAGCATTCCGTAATTCTTAAGTGCTTTCTATGTGCTTACACCCAGCACTTGAAAATTTGGTACTGACAATGTTCTGAGAAGTTCCGGCCTCTTTGTTTCTTTTTGTTATGTGTCCTTTTGTTTTTTTGAATTATATTTAAATTTATATATCTGCCATATCCTTAAACCCGCATTCCCCCACACACACAAAACCCCACACACACCACAAAACGCACCACCCACACCCCCACAACCACCCCACACACACCCCCACACACACCACACACACAACCCCCACCCAAAAAAAATTTTATATAAATATTATATTATTATATATATAATATTATATTACTATATTATATTAATTTTTTATTTTTTTATTTTTCCTTACTTTTATACTTAAATTTATCTACACAAACAGTTTTTGGCCTTTCTAGTACTTAAAATTTTTTTCATGCATATTTTACTTCGCTATTTTTAAACCCTTTTCCCTACTCTAAAACTTACTTTTTACTTTATTCTACTATACTTTTTACCCTATTTTCTACTATTTCCTTTTCTCCCTTAATTTTTAACATTTTCTCCCCTTTCCTGTCCCCCTCTACCTACATTCTATTTAAAAAACTTAACTCATACTTCTACTATCCCTTTAGCCCCAAATTGCTTCCTTTTTCCTAACGAAAGGGGAACGTCACCTCCCAGTAATCACCTTTTTTCTAAAAAATTTTGGGAAATACTTTGATGATCCCTTCAAAAATCGTGGGTTTAAGGGCGGTAAACTCGTTATTGGTTGACGGGTTGCTTAAGACCCAAACCCTGATTACGTATCCTTAAAAATTAGTTATGATTTTTTGTTTCCCTATTTTTTATATACACTTATGTGATTTTCCTTTTTTTTCTTTTTTTTGGTTTTAAAAAAAACTCCCTGTTTTTCCTTATTAAATAGAGAGGAAAAAAATTTTTTTTATTTCCTTTGCATTGAATTTTGCCCTTAAAAGGGATTCAATATGAAAATTCCATTTTTTAAAGCCTGAAAAACACGAAAAAAAAAAAATATTTTACGTCTAAAGGGAAAAAATTAAACTAATTATGGGTGATGAGATGCCTAGAATTGTGATATGACATAATTAAATAAATGTTATATACTACAAAATATTTCCCGTACTAAATAGTTGTTATCAATTTCATCATAATTTTTATAACATTTTTATCACTTTTCATTATAATAAAAACCTGTTCAACCCGTTTTGACTGAAAAACCCCAATATTTACTGATAAAGATTATATAATCTTTTAAGTAAGGGTGTAATGCATCGCAATTTTATACTAAAAAAAGATATACAAAAAATTTTAAATACTGTTCTACTCGCTACATGCTACACTACTATTATAACTGGTTTCTTACTATACTGTTACTACTAAACCCCACTACTACTACCTCTTACTGACTATTCTATGCACTATTTCTATGTTACTACTTTAAATTTTCTACTACTAACACTGTATACTGCAACTACTTCTACTTTCACTAACTACTGTTTCTACTATTCTACGTACTATACTATTTTTACTGCTACTTCTTTTGCTACCTTTTTCTTTTTCCCTTTCTTTTCTTTTTTTAAAAAATACTTTTTTTTTCCCCCCTCTACTTCTTTCCTTTCTTTAAACCCGAAAAATGCCCGACTTCTAAACCCTTTGGTTTTCTTTACTCTAAACTGTTTTAAATACCCATGTTCT
>NW_023647637.1:0-2500 GCF_015228065.2 Penaeus monodon
TAAATTTTATATAATATATATCTTATAATATTTATATATTATATATAATATTATATATAATATATAATAATAAAATTTAATAATAATAATTTTTAAATATATTATATATATATATATATATATACATATATATTTTAATATATTTTTTTATATAATTATTTAAATTATTTTTATAATATATATATATATAATAAAATATTTATATATAATATTTTTATATATATATATATTTTATTTTTAAATAAAATTTTATAAATTTTTATAATAAAAAAAATTAATAATAATGTATAATATAAAAATATATATATAATTTATATATATATTATTAATATATATATTTAATAAAATTATATATATTCTATATTAATTATTTATATATTTTATATTTTTAATATATATTATATTTTAATATATATATAATATATTATATATATAATAAATATATTTTATATATATATATATATATTATTTAATATATTATATATATTTATTTTATATTTATATTTATTTTTAATTTTTTTTTTTTTTATTTTTTTATATTTATTATTTTTTTATATTTTTTTTTTTTTTTTAGTTTTTTTTTTTTTGTTTTTTTTTTTTTTTTTTGTTTTTTTTTTTTTTTTTTTTTTTTTTTTTAAAATTTTTTTTGGTTTTTAAATTTTTTTTTTTAAAATTTTCAATCCTATATATTAAAGTTTTTTTTTTTTTTTTTTTTAAATTTTTTTAAAAAAATTTTTAATTTTTATTTTTTTTTTTTTTTTTTTGTTTTTGTACTGTTTTTTTTTCCTTTTTTTTTAAACCCCTTTCTTTTATTTTTTATTTTTATTTTTTTAATATTTTTTATATTTATATTTTAATTTTAAAATATATAGTAATATATACTTTATATATAAATATTTTAATATATATAAAAATTCATAATTAAAAATTTTAATTATATTAAAAAATATATATATTATATTATATTTATTATATTTTAAAATTTTAATTTTTTAAATATATAATTACAATATGAGTATATATATTTTATTTTATATTTATTATTCATTATTTATATTTAAAAATTATATATTTAATATATATATAATAATATATATATAAATAAATATATATAATATATAATTATAAAATATATTTTAAAAATTTATATAAATATATTAATATTTAATATATTTTAATATATAATAAATATAATGATTTATATGAAATTTTATAATATATTATAAAATATATAATATTTTTTTTTTTTTTTTTTTTATTTATATAAATTATATTATATATATTTAAAAATATATATATTTTAAAAATATATATATATATAATATATATATAATGATATATATACTTTTATATATATAAATATGATATGGAATATATATATATTTATAAAATATTTATTCCTAACCTAACCCCCCTAAAAAATCTAATCAAGCTAACCAAAAATAATTAAAACTCAAACCAAACCCAAAATTAAAGAAAAAACCCCCAAATACCTAAAACCTAAAAAATAATAAAAAACCCAAATAAAAAGTAAAAAAACTAACCAAAACCCACCAAACAAAACCCAAACTAACTAACCTAACCAAACAACCAAAAAACCTCCAACCCCCAAAAACCCAAACCTAACCAAACCTAACCCAAACTCCCCAAACCTAACCAAACCAATAACACCAAACCCCAAACCCAAACCCAAAAACCAAACCCTAAAACCAAACCCAAACAAAACTCAAAACAAACCCCAAAAACCTAACCTAAAACCCTAACCAAAAACCAAACCTAACCTAAATTTACTAAAACCCAAACCACCTAAACCACCCAAATAACCCAAACCCTAACCAAAAACCAACCAACCTACCAAACCAAAACCAAAACCAAACCCAAAACCCAAAAAACCCTAACCCCAAAAACCCAAACCCCAAAACCTAACCAAGCCCCCCCAAACCACCGAAACCAAACCCAAACCTAACCTAAACCTAAAAAAAACCAAACCCAACCAAGCCAAACTAACCTATCCCAACGCAAACCAAACCCCAAATTTTAAACCCAAACCAAACCAAAAAAACCCTAAAAAAAAAACCCAAAAAACCTTTTTGGTGTGTGTGGTGTGTTTTAAGTTCTTGGCGTCATATAATCTATATATATCTATTATCATCTATTTTATTTATTTTTTTTATAAAAATAATAAAATATTTTTGGGGGGTGGGGTTGTGTGTGGTGTGTGTTGTTTTGTGTGTGTGGGGGGGGGGTTTTTGTTTTCTTTTTTGTGCGTCATATATATTATATATAATATAATTATATATAATATATATATTATAAATAATATATTAATATTTATATATTATATTTATATAATATATATATATATATATAAAAAATTTTGATTTTGTCTTTTAAACATTTTTCCATTTTTTTTTGTAATGAACAGGTATATGCATTAACGTGTTTTTATTTTTGGAGAATCGAAAATTATTTGATAAGGGTAATAAACACGCTCGAAATT
>NW_023647638.1:0-7146 GCF_015228065.2 Penaeus monodon
ACCCTTTACATCTTACCACCCTCTTCGGTCAGTAGGAACCCTAGGCTGACTCTACGGGGGATTGGCATGCGCTCAAGTACCAACGTTTCCGCTACTCCAAAAAGGTGGACACCATACCACAGTTCCACAAGGAAGTTTGAAATGTTAATTACGGGGATCAAAATTCCGAACCCCACAAACAAAACAATGTATGAAAAACAGGAAATGATTTCTCCTAGATGAAATGCCCACTGATTTTGTAGTACCATGAACATTGAAATACTTCACTCAGGACTCTAGAAGATGATTGATCCCACAGGCCGGGCCCCCGCGCTGCGTCTGTGAACGTGGAGTGGGACGGGGACACTCCTCCCCCACGCCACCTGAGCTACCTCACTCCTACCCCAATTTTGTTATCCTACAGCACCTCAGCAATTCCTGCCAGATTCCTACTGTTTGTGTTTTCCTATATAAGCCTCAAGTTTTTTCTCATATATAATGTTGATGGAAGCACCAGAGTTTACTAATCAGTTTTGCATTGTACTAAGGGGGAATGGTTGCAATGTTTCCCTATATATGGTATGGATAGGATCAGTACGGGGGCACTTCTTGCAAGATAAAAAAAAAAATGTTTAGTTTTGCAGTAAGGTGTCAGCTTGCGGAATGAAGTGGATGAAAAGTTCAAAAGTAAGTCCTACAAAACCCCCAGTTGATCCTCTCCTTTACCAAGGGCGTGTGATTAGTCTGTTGTGTGTCTGCATGAGTTTCTGGGCCATGGCTATCGCTGTACCTAATTTCTGGGTTAAATTCACAAAGAGGACTTGCTGAGTTTCTGTGGATTGAGATCCTCTGCTGTCTACTTCCCATGTCAAAAGTGTTAAGTGCTTCGAGTGCAAAAGAAGCTTGATCGAACAGGAACAAAAATGTACAAAGACCGTTTTTTATTAATCACATTTAGATATCACAAAAATCTAATTGCAAAGTATTATTCTTGGTCATTTGCAAAACTTCAGAACTAGCCACAACAAAAAGCAAAGGGGCAAGACAAAGCGATGCCGTGAAAACCTTCTAGCCCCGGTCAGCTTAATTGTACCCTAGTACTTTATGCCTTTAAGTGTGGAGCAACAGAAGACCCGCAATTCTTGGTGCCTGACTTTATATCAGCAGGACTTCTTCATCTCAGACTGGCTTGGGAAAAGTGATTGGGCTGTGCTAAGCATACACGTTGTTTCGGATTGGTTGACTTGTTTTCCAAAGCCAGGTTTGACATCAAGTTGTGTTCTCTTAAGAGTTTGTGGGAGTAAGGTCTAGCAGAGATCCACTGGTGGTAGGTGCGTTCCATGTAGACGCTGTTTGATGATTATGATTATTAAAAAAAATCTATTCTGCCTGTATTCCCCTGGACTGTATATGATACAATTGGTGATTATGATCCCTGATACTACGTCAATAAGGTTCAGTAACCCCTTTTTTCATAGAGAAATTTAAGGCCGTATTGAGTAATTTTCCAATTTCAAAATCACCAATGGTACAACAGTGTCGTCTGATTATAAAACAGACTTGGTTTTTGCGCTAGTGTATGTAACAGTCTCCTCACTGGATAACCTTTCAGATGACAGGTTCCGGGGCCCTCTGTCTGGATTTTGGAGAAAAGTAACGAAAGGAAACTATTATTACATTGTTATAGTAAGGATCAAATTTTTTTTACCCCCCCTACATGGAAATATAACCTTTTTTTTAAAACTTTAATACAGCACATTTAAAGTTTGGCTCAGTATGACAAAATTACAATATTTTTAAAAAAAAAACGTTTCTGTAAGTTTTCAGAAAGGTTCCTCACATAGTAATCTTCAAGTTTGTTTAGCTTTTATTTTTAGATTATGTATGAGGACTTCTTACCCATCATGGTTCACTCTTGGAATTAGTTGTGCAGCACTTGAAAACTTCCGGGGAAAGAAAGGAAAAAACGGTCAGATTCCATTTTTTCAGTTCTATTCTGCATACAGGAATCTTTGTTCTTAATAATCACCGGTTTTTATTTGTTTTTTTTCTAAAAAATTTTTTAAATTTATGTTCAGTAGTTGATACTTGCCCATGCATCACCACAGAAAACCCAAATTTAAATTCCCTTTTTGGGCCCTTTTAAAAGCCATGTTAAGAAAAGAATTGCTTTTTCTGCTACATTTTCTTTCCATCGCTGGTGCAGGGAGACGTCGTGGATGCGCTCTCGCGTGCGACGATTGCAAGCAGACACGTCATGCGCAGCTGTCCTGTTAACTGAGCAGAGGCACGAGCAGCTGTTGTTGCGACCTCTCCCTCTGTGGGCAGTGGGCGCGGGCGGTTCGAGTATGGGTGTGGCAAGGGCGCCTGTAATATTTGTGAGAGCTATGTGGCCTTTCCCGGGACTCGCACTCCCCGTCCCCGCCCGAGCCATGCAGGGATCCCATGCCCCAAAGCCCACATCGGTCAAAGGGGTATCCAAACAAGCCAGCCACTCCCACTTGGTTGCAACCAAAAGAAATTGGAATTTTAATGCATTTGCTTTTTTTTTATTTTTAAATTTTTCATTTCTTTCCCCTCTTTCAACCAATTGAAAATAAAAGGGCTGATAATGTTCGATACGATACATGTGGATCTGAGGTATGTATTAAATTTATGTAAGGAGTACTGGGGGGAAGTGTTCGGCTGTTGTCATTGGGGCCCCTGTTCTTTGCGGGGTACGTATATTCTGATAATGGTGCCGGGGCAGACATTTTCCCCCCGCCCAGGGTCCATCTCCTCCTCAGGCACTCAAAACCCCTTTCCCAAAGGTCCCTCTGTGCCCCCCACCCAAAACCACCCCCAAAAAACCTCTCTGGCCAATCGTCCCTGCGTGGTCTCCTTTGGGTTTTGCTCGTCGACCACTCCCCCCCCAAAAAAGCACCACTCGGCCCCATCATCCACTGTAGGATGTCTCCGTAGCACTGTAGCCCTACGTGGTTCAATTCAACCCCAGTCCCCCCCTTACTCCTCGCCCCCCGACAGACCCAACTGCCCCCAAAACCACTTGGCCTGTGTGGGGCCCACCCCCCGGGACTTCCCGGCGGCGCCTCCATGTAAAAAGCATCTCCCCCCCGCCCCCCCCCGCCCCTCCCACCGTGTGCCTTTTTGGCCGCTGTCGACGTCGCAGGGGGCGACCTGAGCCGCGTCACAATACAAACCTTTACTACAACACTGTTTTAATATTAACAACAACCACCACCGCCACCCTGGGCCGACCTGGGGGGCATCCTAAAAACCAAACCCAACCAAAAAAACCATATTTCATAAAAATAAAAAAAACTTTTGCCTCGGGAGGGAGAGACCCTCTCAGCTTTTGCCCCCATCACACCGAAAACCCACCGCCTCGAACACCACATCCACCACTTTTGGGGTACCAGCCCCGCTTCCCTCTCTAGGGGTTCAATAATAAACTTTTCAGGTTTGTGAGCACTTTATTTATCCTTTACTTCCGGTTGTCCACTTGTTGGAAAAGGGAAAAGAAGGAAACAAAAATACGTTTCAGGGCAAAATACGGGAAATATACCAAATCGCAGCACTTTTTTTTTATAGAAATATTCTTAAATTTAAAATACAGGGGGAGCGAGCTACTCTGTTCAAAGTTCACCTAGTAAAGCTCACCCAGAAAAATAAATTTCACAGGGTAATGAATTTGATTCAATAGACATATTTTTCCAACCCCAAATACTATAAAAGAACCCTTTCAAAATCGGTTTTCCCAGAACTAAAGGATTCCCGACATTGACAACTTTTGTTAGGTTTTGCTAAATAATGTATTGAGAAAATTAAAAAATAAATTGTTGCAAAAAGGTCAGGGAGTAGGTCTGTTGTTGAAAAACCCCAAAACTGCCTTTTCTTGCACAAGTTCAGCTTTTTGGCTCTGTAAAACATAGTCGTGGGGTAAAAACCTCCTTACAACTTTACCTGTTTAATGTTAGCCTTTGGAATGTAATGCAAATCCTGTTTAAATTTGGAAAGTTAAAGAAAATCGATCTAGGGCGTAAAATATCTTTTTTTATCTAAGCATTTGGTAAGAAGCCTAACTTTTAATTTCTTCCATATACATTATATTTTGAATACCCAATATAAATGCCCTTTAAAGAAGTCCCAAATCATTATCCACACCGGGAAAAATTTTCATATAAATAAGGATTAATTTCGATAATTTCCTGACGGTTCAAAATAACATTTCCTTTAAACACTCGATGAAAGGTTCCCTAATTATGAATCTTTTAAAATCCTGTGGTTCCGTATTTTTGCATTGGAAAGTATTCCCTATCCACCACCCAATCCTTGCTCGTTGTCGTTGGGGGCTTAGCAAAAGGGGACTGAGGCCCCGAGTCGCTCCACCCCCGGGCCCCCGCCTCCGCTAATTTTACATGGTCTTTTCTTTTCTTCCTTTCCTCTTTTTTTTTCCTCATCCTCTTCTTCTGTCCACTTATCCCAATATTTTTAAAATTTTTTGCCGGTTTCTCCACAAAATTTTTTTTTTAAGCTCCCTCTCTCTTAACTCCCCCCTTCTAGCAACTTTTTCCTTAAAATAACCCCACAGTTCCCCATCTCTACCTTTTTCCCCACCCTTACCCCTCTAGTACTTTTCAACCTGTAACTTTACCCTAATTTTTTAACTCATTCCTAAACCCCTTTTCGCTACTCTAGTTTTCATAGCGCTACATGACCTTTGATGTCATATAGCATTTCTAAACTGGGGCAAGACCCCAACCTCATGATATCCTATATTGAAAACCCGGTAATGACCTTTCATGTTACGGGCGAATTTTTTTTAATATTCAAAATATACCCCATCACTGGGGTCTACTCATCTTGACCCCCTAATCCCTTCTCGTTGTTGTTGGGGGGGGGGGGCTTAGGAGAAAACAGGCCCTTGTAGGGATCACCCCTATCTTGGCCGAAGCCCTTGCCTCACTAAATTTTTCATGGTCTTTTCTTCTCCCCCTGCCCTTTTTCCCTTTTTTCTTCATCCTTTCTGCCACTTATCCTAATCGTTAAATTTTTTTTTTCCCATGTCGCCACAATACTTTATTTTAATGCTATAATGTCTGGCACATTTTTTTGTTTTGACCATTAAACCCTTCCGGAAATCCACAAACTCCTTGTGAAACACAAAAAACCTTGCCGGGGCCTCACCCCCAAAACCCACTTTATCTCTGCATTTTTAATACACCGCTAAAGACCTTGGGCTTGGCGCGACAGAAATTTTCAGTAATAGATAAAAATTTATTTTTTAGAATCTTTATTTGCACAACTTTAAAAAAGCATGATGAAAGTAAATGCTACCGTAATATTCAACATTTTTTTGTAAGTTTTCTCAAAAGATTTTCCCTTTCCTCCCTTTTGCATTCGCCTTTATACTACTACTACTACCTTTCATACTTTTATATATGCTTTATATGTTCTCTAAAAAACGATGCCCCTTCTGTTATTAACATACGTATATCATACATGCGTGACGTATTCATACAAAACTACAGTAAAGGGGATATTAAAAAAATACACAACACATCCTTATATTTACTTTATATACAACGCATATACATCATAAAAAATATAAAAAGCATCATCCTTGCATTTCATACATGTAAAGTACTATCATGCATATTATAATACATGTGCATGCTGCCTCCTACTGATATTCGGCCCCCGCACAAAACACCACACACACACACAAAACCCACACACACACAACCCCCAACCACACAACACACACATTTTATATATAATATATATATATATATTATTTTATTATTATTTTTATTAAATATTTTATATATTTATATATTATATATATTATTATATAATTTTATTAAATAAAATTCATGTCACGTAAATATATAAACACCCTTTAAAAATAAACACAACCCTATACTCATACACCACGCAGTGCAATTTTCCTAATTGGCAGGGAATAAAACACAAACATTTTTTTTAAACAATTTTCCCACATCCTGCCCTTTTTTCAAAAAAAATTCAATAAACAAGGCTTAAATATATGTCCCATTTTTTGTATATTTATGTTATATATATACATATATATATATATATATATATATTATATATATAATATTATAAAATATATATTTATATATTTATTTAATTTATTTATTTTCAAAAACCACACACACACAACCCAAAACCACCACAAACACACCACACCACCACACACACCACACACACCCAAAACCCCAATATATATATATTATTATATTAATTTATTAATATATATTATTATTATATTATTATTATGTATTATTGTACCAAACACCAACACACATACACACCACATATATATATTTTTATATATATATATATAATTATATATAATTATATATATTATAAATATATATATATATATATATATATAATATATATAATATATTAAAATTATAATATTCTTATATTTTTATATATTTTATATATATATATATTACTATATTATTTATATTATATTTTTAAATATATATTATATTATTTATTATAAATTCTATTATTTTATATATATTATATATATATATTCTTATTATAATTCTATTTTATTCTATATATATTTTATTAATAGATATTTATATATATAGAAATAAATATTTTTTATATATATTATATAATTAAAATATATATATATTATATCTTTTATTTATTATAAAATCTTATTTATATCTTATAAAATTTTTATTCCCTTATATTATTATTTTTTATTTTCTCTTTTTATTTATTTATCTTTATTTTTTTTTTTTTTTTCTTATTTTTATTTATTTTTTATTATATATTATTATATTTTTATACTTATCTATTAATCTTTTATTTTTTTTTTTTTTTTTTTTTTTTCTTCTTTTTTTTCCCTTTCTGTTTCTTCTCTAACTTCCTCCCCCTCTATTTATTTTCCCCCCCCCTTTCCCTTTCCCCTTCCCTCCTTCTCTCCCCCTTTTTTTTCCCCCCCCCCCTTTTTCCCCCATTTTCCCTTTTTTCCCCCCCTTTTCCTTTCCCCCTTCCCTTCTTCCCCTTTCCACCCCCCCCTTTTTCCCCCTTTATTTTTTCCCCCTTTTTTTTCCCCCCTCCCCTTTTTTTTTTTTCCCCCTCCCCATCCCTTTCCCCCCCCTAAATTTTTTTTCT
>NW_023647639.1:0-5000 GCF_015228065.2 Penaeus monodon
TTTAAAAAAAATTTTTTTAAAATTTTTAAAAAAAAATAAAGATATTTCCCCAAATTAAAATTATAATAAAATATTTTTTATCTTATTATTTTTTATCTATCTATCTATCATCTACTATCATCTATATTATATAATATATAAAATTATATATATTATATATATATATGTATATTTATATAAAATTTTAATATTAAAAATTTTATATAATATATATATATATAATTTATATTATATATATTAATATTATACACACACACACACACATTTTATAATATATATAAATTATATAACATAATATATATATTAAAATTATATATAAATATTATAATATTTTTATATATAATAGTAAAAAAATAGATCGCCAGAAACTGATCGAAGATATACATTTTTAAAATATTAATATATATATAAAAATTTTGTATATATAATATTATATATATATTATTTATAATATTTATATATATATATATATTTTAATAAAACTTTATAAAATTTTAATTTATATATTATATATATAATTTTATTTAATACTATATATATATATATATATTTTTTAAAATTATATATATTTTTTTTAAAATTTTATAATATATATATATATATATATTATATTATATATATTTTTGTGTGGGTGTGTGTGTGTGTGTGTGTGTGTGTGTTGAGTGAGGAGTGTGTGGTCTGACACACACCCCTTCCGTTGCCCTCTTCACCCTTCAACTACAGTCTTTTCTTTCGAAACCCTGGTCCTCCCCGGTCCCCCTACCTCGAAGGGGGGCATCTATGTGTTCCTTGTGCCCCCTGTGATAAGAAATACTTTGGCGAACAGGCGCAGCTCATTTAAAATGTCTTCTCAACAGAGACGCTGATCCGGGGGACACAACAACAATGCTCCTTTTCCCCATCAGTGGGATAAGGCCATCATATTGACTGGCGCGGGGAATTGTCTTTCCTTCCGCTGATTCCAGGCCCCGACTGGTGGAATCCTTTTTAATAAAGTGTATTTAAATTTTAAAATTAAACAGCGGCTTTTCTCTGCGATGTCTCCCGCTTTCCACACCCCTCCCTTCTCCTTATTTGGCCCCCTGCCATAGCCCATCCACCTCCGACGATTGACCTCCCTTGTTCCCTTTCATCTGTCCTACCTGCCTCTCCTTTCCTTTTATCCCTTTCCCCTGTTTATACCGAAAATCCGGTGGTTTTCAAACTGTATTTAAATTTTTCAAAAAAATCGTTTTTTGCTTGGGGGGTTTTTCTATATAGTATCAACACGGAAGAGTTTAAATATTAGGAGGACCTTCGGGGGAGGGGAGCGGGGGGCCAGCGAGCATCAACTTCAATCTTGACACCAAAAGGTCTGGTGGAGGTTTGGGAGGGATCAAGGGAAGTTTCGGAGGTGAACGGAGGGGGTTTCCTCAGGTGGATAATTGGTGGTTAGTGAAGTTTCGGAGTATTTCTTTTCCGGGGGGTTTTGGGTGGAGGCTTCGGGGGGGTCCTCGGGTGGAACGGTGAGGGGTTACCTCGCTATCGAGGAAATTGGAGCATTGGAGTTTAGGTGGTGCCCTTCGGAGGTGAAAAAACCTGGCAGTGGCTCGATCGTTGGGGGTAACCTACTTTTGGGTCGGGTGCAGTGATTCCCAACCCCAGGGCGTAGCCAAAACCCATCTCCAGCCGACTTAGCCCTCGGTATTTTGAGGTGCCCCGGTTTAATGAAGTATTATGGACTGAGTCTGGGGTATCCCTTTTGGGGTTTCATTTTTTTTTGCTGTATATGTTCCTAATGATTTTTTGAAATCTTGATGTGAAAGAGGCGTTCTACCAAACTTGCATCTTGGCGCAATTGTACCCAGGAGATATTCGCTTTTCTGGGCGACTTCAATGTGGTATCCGGCTGGGCCGAGTTGGCTACGAGAGTCTGTCACCCCCCAGGGCTGGGGAGCGTCTCAGCGTGAGAACAGCCCTTCTGGGGGATTTGGTAGTCCGGAGAATGGGACCCGGCTCCGGTACCCCACCCAACCCGCATTCGGACATGTAAGCGATGGGGCCGATCGCCCACATTTTTTATACACGGGGGTCCTCCAAAACTGTAGATTTTACTGATGCCCGAGTTCTGTGGCACTGACCATAGGCGGTTGGGGGACCCTAGGGACCCACTTCAAAACCCCCGTCCTCCAGGGCCTTCTAAGGTATTTCACGGAAAAAACAAAGGGGAAGGGGAGTGTCCCCGTGGGTTCACCAGGGCAGTCTCTACCGATTCCAAAACTTACAACCTGATGGGCCAGTGCCTGTGGTAGTTTTTTTCGGTGAAACACTCGAAGCAGCTCGGGGTCCATTGGGTAGCCCCGAGGGCAAGAAGTTGTTGCATGCTCGGTGAAGGGGGTCAGGGCTTGTTCGTCCTTGGGGCATAGGGCTGGACACGCTGAGAAGGGACAGGAACGTTATCAGGAAACTTGCTGAGGGGGTTCGGGGCATTTTTGGTAAACGACTTCACCCTGCCTCCAAGCCCTGAGAAAACTGAACTCCAAGCCTCCTCTCGATGACTGCAGCCCGGTCATGGGTGGCGAACACCAGATCATGATGGGGTTCAAACATTGGCTGATACTTTTTAGCAGTTGTACCCGGAGATCCCCACAGTTGCTTGGGTGCAATCGATGTCACAAACCCTTTCTGGACCCACCCATCAGCGGGAACCCCCTACCCTAATGGGGGTTAGCAGGCAATGGATATCCCGCTAAACTTCTAAAGGTTGGGGGGGAACCAGGCTGGGGCTTTCAGTCGGTACAAACCCCCGACCTGTTTAGGGGGGGGTCTCCCTCTCTAGAAGGGGAAAAAGGGATTGTTTTAAAAATGTACAAATCCCCTGGCATTTCACGCCCCAGAATCTAGGCAAAGTTTCACCCCCATTCTTTTGAAACGGATCCCCGACCCTCTACTGAGATCAAGTCGGGCAGTCTGGATTCATCCCGGGAAATCCAAAACACCGAAACAGCCTTTGAGTAATTGGGAAAGCTATCGTAAATTGGCCATGGGTTGCTTGCAGCCACATCGACCTCAAAAAGGGATTGACCCCGGTACTCGTGAACACTTTTTGGGAGATCCGAGACTCGGGGATTCCCAACAGATTATTGGGGTAATAGCAATCTTTAATTTGGGACGAAAATGCTCTAAAGTTTGGTGGGGGGTCTGTCAAACTTTTCCCTGTTAATTCAGGGGGTTTAGGCAAAGGGTTGTCCTTGCACCAAAACTTTTTAACACCTGTATGGACTGGATAATGGGCAGAGCTACTAGCCAAAGTCAGTGTGGAGCAACACTGGGCAATATCAAGGTCTCAGTTCTTGAAATTGCCGAAGATATTGCTATCCTATCTGAATCCTTGGAGTCACTTGTGGCGGCTCTTGATACATTTAGCAATGAGGCAAAGCCATTAGGCCTAGAGATCTCCTGGACCAAGACCAAGATTCAGTAATTTGGGGGCCTGTTAGGGGAACCCATTCAGTCGATCCATGCTTGCGGTGAGGAGTTTTACATACCTTGGTAGTGGAGTCCATATCTCTGGGCTGTCAGACCAAGAAGTCAATAGACGGATTGGCCTCGCAACAGTAGCCATGAACTCGATCGACAAGAACATTTGGAGATGTCAGTACCTATGCAGAAGGAACAAGCTATGTGTCTTCATGGTCTTCATACTGCCAGTTTTGCTCTATGGAAGTGAAACTGAGATGCTATCTAGTGAATTGGAGTCTTGTCTTGATGCCGGATCATGAGGTACAGTTGGCAGGACCACGTGTCCAACCAACGGTTACACTGTAAGACTGGCATGGGACTTGTTACTTGCATAATCCTGGATTGCTAACTCAGGCTATTTGACCTAGCTCGTTTCCCTGTGGACGACCCTGCCCATCAGGTTGAATCTTTGCAAGACAACCCTGGAAAATGAGCTCCATCTGTCACAAGTAGTAAACTTTCCCACTTATGAACACAGAACCCTGGATTTGATCCTTACTGATTTACATGACTGGTACCAGCCTCCTCTACCGTATTCTCCTGTTGGCCACAGCAGACACGTATCATGTTTATGGCTGCCTTTGCCCACCGTCTCTCTGACAAAGCAGACCAAGAGCAGGAAAAACAGGACACCTCACACAGTCCTAAATTTCATACAGTTTGGCAGGGGGATTACCCAACACCCAGGGGACACCCCAGGGCATACTACCCTCTCGACCGTCACTACGGCTTTTCACCACTTCTTTCCGGGAAAAGTCACTCAGTACACCCCCATCGGACCTGCCTTGGATCACGGGCCGCATCAAACTCCTCATTCAACAGAGAAATCAAGCCTTCCACTCGCACAACATCACTGCCTACGAATCACTCTGCAACACAGTCATCAGGGAAATAAAAACAGCCAAGAAAACCTACCACAACAAACTACAACACCTGCAGTCCAGCCAATGGTACAGAAAAGTTCGGGAGTGTGCGGGCCTTGCAAATGGGCCGTGTACGTTTCCATCCACCAGCAACCTTAGCCCCAGTGAAGCAGCAGAGGCTCTCAATGACCATTTCGCCTAAATTCGTCAGCAGCTACACCCCCTGGACACCACCCGCCTCCCCGCCTACCTACCGGCCCGCTCACTTGCTCCCACAGTCAGTCAGTCCCAGGTGCTTCAGAAGCTGGGAAAAATCCGCGTCAAGAGAGCCACCACTCCCCTTGACCTGCCAATGTTGCCTCTAAAGGAGTTCGCAAGGAACTTGCCACTCCTCTTACTTTCCATTATAAGCGCCTCATTGCAACAGTCAAAGTGCCCACACAATGAAGACCGCATTTGTCCCGCCATCGGGAAAAAACCCCAAAGCCCAGCCTCATTCGGCGAACTACGACCAACACCATTACTCCGTTGCCCACCCTGCTGTGTGAAAGCTTTGTCGCCGACTGGGCTTACCGGGACCTCGCGCCCAGCGTTGACACTCGGCAATTCGGCAACATCGCTCCTTTCACCACACAC
>NW_023647639.1:12500-25000 GCF_015228065.2 Penaeus monodon
TTCTTGTTTATGTGGGTATTTTATTTTTAATGTGATTTAAGTATATCAGAGTGCCCATTACTTTTCTGTAGATGTGATCAATGTGTGTCCCAAATGACATGTATCTATCTACGTGTACCCCTAGAATTTTTACTATTGTGTTGGGTTTGATATAGCAACCTTGGAAGTCTATAACTGTGTCTGTGGGTAATTTTGCTATGTTCTGACGGCTGTCTATAAAATACATTGTGTTTTTTGTGGATTTAGTTTCAGGCCATTCAAATCGAAGTTTTTTTTTTGGCTTCTGTTAGGGTTTGTTTGTTTTTTCTTATCAATTCATTTAGGTTGTTAACAGAGGCAGCGTAAAGAAATTGAGAGTCGTCGGCTTGCAGAATAAGAAGACAGTTTTTTGCAATTGATGACGGATCATTAATTAATATAATGAATAAGATTGGGACGAGGGAGGAACCTTATGGACCACCGAACGAAACTGGTTGCTTTGATGATACTTTTTCATGGATTTTGACTGATTGTGTTCTCGCAAACAGTAAATTTTTTTTATTAAAAATTATCAATTTCGTGATTGTTAGTTTCTTTACAAGTAATTCATGGCTGACACTGCAAAGGGCCTTCGATAAATCACATAGAGTGAGCAAATTGATCTGTTGTAAAATTTCATTTGGACTTTTAAATAATGCTGTTTCGCTCGATAGTTTACTCCTAAAACCGTGTTGCGTGCTAGATATGAGGTTTTTCTCTTCCAAAAAAATGTTACTATTTTCCTCGAGAACTTTAGATATTATTGGTAGTATAGTGATGGGTCGATAATTATTTTCCTCTCTGTCACCGGGTTTGAAAATAGGTGTTATGATACCATGTTTCCAGAGTGAACTGGATACCCTAATCCAATGGAACTGTCAGGGAATTCATGCAAAATGGGAAGAACTGCAACATCTGATAGCTTCATGTAACCCAGTTTGTGTAGCTTACAAGAGATTATGACCAGGGAAAATCATCCGATTTTCCTGAGAGGATTCCCAAATTCAAGCCCATTATGGGACTTTTGATAATGGACCTCATGGAGAGTAGCAGTATTGGTACAACACTGCAGGTGAAGGCTGTGAGAATAGCCTTGACACGACTTTATACTGTTGCATCCATCTACCTTCCTCCACATAATCTCAACATAGATGATTTGGAAGATCTACTTGGGCAGTTGCCACATCCATTTCTACTCTTGGGAGATTTCAATGGTCGGCATCACCTCTGGGGAGACACTTTGTGCAATCCTCGAGGAAGGGATTGGAGTCCTTGTTCTTAAGAGTAGATGCAGTTTTACTGAATAGTGACACTCCCACACATTTCCAAATTCAAACTGGGACATTCTCCAATATAGACCTGTCAATTGGCTCACCTGATTCACAGATGAATTTCACTTGGCAGGTCATGGAAGACTTACATGGAAGCGACCACTTTCCAATACTTTTGGAGGAGGTGAATGGTATTCCAGCCAAGGGAGTACAGAGATGGCGACTTGAATATGCGGACTGGAATCTTTTTAGATCAACTGCAGTATTTCAAGGATCTGTGAATGATTTCCAGTGTGTTCAAGATGCTGTTAATCACTTCACATCACGAATTCACCTTGCAGCAGAAGCATCCATTCCGAAAAGTAGCGGACATTACCGTCGACCTCCGGTACCATGGTGGTCTGATGAATGCCAACAAGCTGTCAGAGCAAGGAAAGCTGCATTAAGGCAATTGAAATGATGCTTCAGCAATGTAACCTTAATCCATTACAAAAAGGCCAGGCGAGTGCTAATGGAGCCCAGACGGACATCATGGAGACAGTATGTCTCCTCTGGGACAAGGTGCGTAAGATCGCTGGAAAGAGCACATCACTGTCACCACCTGTTTTGAAGATAGATGGCATAATCATCACAGACAAAAATGATGTTGCTAATGAGCTAGCTAAATCCATGGCAGAGATCTCCTCTGGAGTACACTGCCCAATTCTCTGCTCTTTGGGCTGAGCAGGAACAACACCCAGTGTCGTTCTTCAGTAGGACTGTAGCAGAACTTCCATACAACTTGCCAAAGAGATGGACTCTGCTTTGCAACTCTGCCTTAAAACTGCCCTAGGAAGTGACAATATTCCATACCAAATGATATATCACTTACCGGAGAGCTCTCAGAAGTTCCTGTTGGACCTATTCAATAGGATCTGTAGGGAGGGTACAGTGCCGTCCACATGGAATTCCTGTCCCTAAAGCTGGCAAGGATGCTTTCACACCAGGAAATTACAGAACTTCTCTCACCAGCTGTATCTGCAAGTGATGGGGAAAATGATAAATTTCAGGTTGACATGGCTGCTAGAAAAGGAAAACGTGCTGACCCCATATCAAAATGAGTTTAGAAGATTAAGATCGACCACAGATGCACTTGTAAGGATGGAAACTGCTATACAGAATTCCTTCGCACATCGACGTCACATGTACCAGTCTTCTTTGACCTAGAAAAGGCTTACAATACTACTTGGAAGCATAGCATACTCTTGAAGTTGTATGACATTGATTTAAGAGGAGCATTACCTACCTTCATACAAAGCTTCCTTGTTAACAGGAAGTTTAGAGTTCGGGTGGAAAACAGTTTCTCTAACCTGGAAGATCAGCTGGAAGGGTCCCACAAGGGAGTGTCTTAAGTGTGACCCTGTTTTGCCACTGCTATAAATGATATCATAAAGGTTGTTCCAAGTGCTGTCTCATGTAATCTGTATGTGGATGACTTTACACTGTACTGCTCAGGAGGAAGGATGTGCAAGGACACATGCAGGCTGCAGTAAATCAGGTTGTACAGTGGGCAACATATCAAATTTTCTCCAAGTAAGACCATGGCTATACATTTCCACAAACGAGGAAATTTCATTTTTGCCTCTATTTAGCAGCAAACCCACTGCAATTTGTCCAAGAGGTGAAGTACTTGGGTCTAATTTTTGACTCAAGGCTTACATAGGTGCCTCACATCAAACAGTTAAAAGTGAAGGCTACAAAAGCGCTTGGTATTTTGCGGGTTCTTTCGCATCAATCTTGGGGTGCAGACCGCACAACGATTCTGCGGCTTTACCGAGTGCTTATTCGTAGTAAACTTGATTATGGTTCAAGATTGGCTTGCACTGATGTCAACACGTAAAAAGATAAATCTGTGTTGGGTGCCATGGAAGGAACAATGGAGGCATACCTCTAGAAACAAACTGCGAGAAATTAGAGATGACCTCGGCAAGTGGAAGTTGCATTAACAAGACTAACAATCGGGCACACAAGACTGATCATGGACCGATGATGGCTAAAAGTCAAGCACTTTGTGAGGGATGCCAAGAACCATTAACGGGCGCACATGTAGTGGAAAGATGTGTAACATTCTCAGACCAAAGACGTATATACTTGTTTCCCCATATACACAAAAAATGTATTGGGGTAGGATTGTGATATAGAGGGTCTTATTAGTTTCCTTAGGAGACTAATTATTTCAATAAAATCTAATCATGCATAATGTTCATGAAATATTTTTATACACTTAGAGCAATTTAATATTTATGCTGTGATTTTTTATATGTTCATTGTTATTTGTAAGATATTCATTGATAGATTTTTAAAGTTTTTAATATTTTAATATATCTATTTAACAAGGAATTCGCCGCTAATGACCTTAGCTGTTGACGCGGCAGATGATTTTAAATAATCAATCAATCAATTGCGGACAAGTAACTTTTGAATAAAAAATTATCAATTTCGTGATTTGTTAGTTTGTAATTCGTACATTCGTGGGTGACACTGTCAAAGGCCTTCGATGAATTACATAGAGTGAGCAAATTGATCTGGTTGTTGTCTATATTTTTATAAATTTCATTTGTGACATTGAATAATGCTGTTTCGGTTGATTAGTCTACTCCTAAAACCGTGTTGCGTGTTAGATATAAAGGGTTTTTTGCTTCCAAAATGATGTTAGTTGGATTGCAACTATTTTCTCGAGAACTTTAGATATTATTGGTAGTATAGTGATGGGTCGATAACTATTAATTTCATCTCTGTCACCAGATTTGAAAATAGGTGTTATGATGCCATGTGTCCAGACTGAAGGATAAACACCGGTGACTATGGATGTATTAATAATGACTGTCAAATAGTATGCAATTGCTGGTAAACTATCGTTTATGAAACGATTTGCAATGCCATCCGTCCCACGGAATTCGTCTTTCTTAAGTGTTTTATTGTCAGGATAATTGTTTCTACTCCTACTGGCTGTGGTCTGATAAAGTTTGTTATTGGCCTCGTTTCATTTATGTTGTGTTGATATGTGGGGCGATTGTCTGTATTTTGTTTCTTCTTAGGCACTAGTGTATTTACTAGTTTCCATGTTTGGGCAGAAAACGTTTCTACTTTAAATTTGAATTTACTTTTAAAGTAATTTATTTTCGCACAAAGGAGGATTGTTTTCACATTTTTCTTCTTATTTTTGTATTCAGCCTGAAAGGTGGTGTCATATCTGTTTATTTTGAGGATTGTAATGTGTTAAGTCACGAGAGGTTTAGTGATGGTTTTCGCTTTGTTTTTTCTACATATATGGTCAAGGTTAAAAGCTCGTGATATGCAATGTGGCATGGGAAAGCGTCTGTGTGAAATATGATATTGGGTCTGTTTGTTATTATAATGTCTAATATGAATGAGGGGTTTTCTGTTATCCTTGTAGGTTTCTTTATAAGTTGTTCTAGTATATTTTTATTAATTATCCCATGTGGTTTATTTAGATCGTCATTTAAGTCAACTAAGATAAAAGAGGTTTTCTCTTTAGTGACATTTCTCTGGAAATATTTTCAAGATAATCAAAAGATTCTGTGGTGGCATGTAGTCTGTAGATTGTGTCGACGAGGAAGGAAGGATACATACTGCTTTTTACGGTACCCAGATGTCCTCTACAGCTGTATGATTTACAGTTGTAGAGGACATCTTACTTGATTTAAGGGTATCGCTTACATATATGCAGACTCCACCTCCATGTCCTGCTTCACATCTGTACACATGAGAATTTGGGGTGCTGATGAAACTGCTTGATATTTCTTGGTGAAGCAAGTTTCACTAATACACAAAATATCAATATTTCTCTCCTTAATTACCAGTTTGATTTCGTCGAAATGACCGAGGAGGGACTGTGCATTGATGTGTTCTATTCTGATGTTGTTTACTGGTTTGCCCGCCTGATTTGCAACTTCAGACATTCTGCTTGCCTTTGTACTTGTTTCTATTTAGGAACACTTTTACATTGGTGGGAAAGACGTCGGATTTAGGAAAGATCGGGGTTTTAATATCTTTGCCCCTTCTAGTAGCTGTGAAGCTGGAGTAAAAATTGTGTGTTATTTTATTTTTAAAAGCTTTCACATTGGAAAATATGGTTGAACTTATTTTCCAGGAAGTTTCAATATCTTCGTCATGTGTGTCAGGATGGAAATTTTGTAATATATAGAACACTACCTTAGGATGGTCGGCGACTTGCAAGGTTTTTGGCGACTGGGGTTCCTCCCTTGTTTTTCTTCTTTGTCTTCTAGAGTTGACAGGAATGAACCTTCCTCATCTTGGTGGGGGTGCAGCTGTTTTGTTTATTTGTTGCCGTGTTTCGCTCGATCCGCGTAGTTGTTGATGACGAGTTGTGGCGCTTGTGGAGTAGGAGGGGTAGTAGGGGGACAGGTCTCCAGGCACGTGGTGGGTGTCGCATTTCCCATTGGCGGGGTTTTGGGGGAAGATGTTTTTTACTTGTTTTTCCTTTTACTGTTTCTACCATAGCTTCTTCTAGGTGTTACTTGTGATGAAACTTCCCTTTCCCAAAACCGGTTGCGGACGTCTCAGCGTTGTTATTGGGCAAACACTTTCGTGGCTCCGGACCGAGGGGTGGCCCGGCGCATCCCCAAAAATTTGGGAACACATTTGTCGGATAATAGAGTGCTCCGGCACGCTAGCGCATGGCATAGTTGCCTTCTCACTCGTGACGAAAGAATTTAGCACACGCCTTGAGCAAAGGTAAAAATTCTGCCTTTGGCTATACAGAGACAACAGATCAAGCTATTGTGGAAGAAATTCCACCCTAATTCCTTCATCGACCCCAAGACATATACAAGCTTGCTGAGGACATCTGCAGGGTAACGAGCTCTACCATGTGAAGTGAGATTGCTTGGAGAAACGAAAACATAGTGTCCCTCTGTTGGTGAAGGTGAACCCTGCGGCAGTGCCACAAGAGGGGGTCCATACCCGGGACTGGTTTAAGCCACAGAAAAGGGTTTCTTGTGTTAGTGTTAGAAACTCCCTAGTGTGAATGCTTCGCAGCATTTTACCAGTAGGTTACAAATGGGGAGTTTAGGTAGTACTCCAAGCATTCTCTAATGCTGAAGTCCAAGAAGAAGGAGAATATGGACTCTCCCCCAGCTCCTGATGACCAGCCACGGGCCCAAAGGGAAAAACAAACCGGAAAAAGAAAAGGATGTGAACCAACCCACAAACTGCAGCAGACTTCTGACCAGCCCAATTCCCTCCTCGTTTTCCGCATCACAACTCCACTGACTTCAACACAGCAGTAGATGCCGTATTCCCATAAAAATAGAATTTCCATTTCTAGATGTGACCACCTCCATTACTGATGATGGCGATTTCGTTCTCACGGCAAACCCGGGACTCAACAAGAGACCTCTTATCCTCATTATAACGCTTACATCAGGCAAGGGGTCAACATAATACCTCACACAACCTGCCTAAGAGATTAAGGTCATTTTAGAAAGTTCCACAGGGTTTTCCTCTCAAACGCCGCACAGACTTACCGTACATAGTCTTGGAAAACCCATTGTGTCGCAAGATCCACTAAAGATGAGACAAGACAAGTCCTTTTGGGTAACAAACAAACCCCCACAACAAAGATCAACTTAGTATCTTCAAAACCCTTTAAAACCAGAAATACATCCCAGAACCCTTACGCTGCTTCAGGTGCCAGTGTTTTGGGTCATCATCAGGGCAGTGCAGAGCGGCCCCACTTTGTATCACTTGTGCACAAGCACATGCCACGGAAAAATGTTTGGCAAAACTAAAGGGCCCGGTGAAAAGAAAGCACAAAGTGCCCAACTGGGGAGGCAACCATCATCCCTGGAACCTCCATTGTGAAAGAGACGAGACTTCTCCCAAAGATAATCCACCTGAAGGACACCAACACAATGTACATTAAACCGGGAAACTCCATGACTGGAAAAAAATCCATCCCACGCCAGATGACCACAGACAACCCTGCCACGCAATTTGGGAGCTCACAACTTCAATTCCTTGACTTTGTTCGACCGACCACGTCCGCGCTACAAAGCCCACCAACATCTCCCTCCTCATATGATACGTCATCAGCAAGTTTTTGGTCAACACCATCCAATTGGCCTTATGGCCCTCGGTAAATCAGAAAACCCCCTCAATTCTACATGCCCTAGTGGATAATTTTCATCTCTGCCTTTAACATAGTCACGACCCTCATTATACCCCAAAACAGACCAAATCCACTGTACAACAGTTGGCAATACCTCCCATTACCTCCCAAGACTCCACTGATAACCCCAGTGTCATCCAATGACTTTCCCCCTTTTCCCCACAACATCAGACTCTGTGAACACAAAACTTCTGCCTCTCCCACAACCTTCAACCTCAGTAAATAAGAAATCTCAGCCCAAGCAAAGCTACTTCGAGCCTCCTCCACAGAGGTTATCCCTCAGGAAGACTCCCCCTCTGGACCACAAACCTCTTAATGTACCTATGTACCTAGTGAACCAGTCCCTCAGCAATCCTAAGTCCACTGATGCTATTACTACAAACCAATGGATAATACAACTTCAGTTTCATCGACTTCATTCCTCTGCATCTTACAGTAGAACATACTTGGGTGAAGAGCAAATCTTGCAACCCTCTTAGTAGCCAATGCAGAAAACAACTTTGATTTTCCCTAGTCCTGCAGAAACCCTTCTTTTCCAAAAAGGGAAAACAGGGCATCATTAAGAACTATAAAAACTACACCATATACCTGAACAAGTAGGGGTACTTCCATCTTTGTCAATAGCTCGACCCATAGCCAAACTAATTACAACTGCACCAGAATGCAGAGATCAAGTTGAATGCATAGGCATTAAGCTTCCTTACATCATACAGATCTACTTCTCTACAATGTATATCACAAACCTCATCCAGCTGGGGAATTAGAGCGCGACGAATTTTTTGGCTTACCCAGCAAAAAAACCCAAACCCTCATCTTAGGTGACTTTGATGCACACCACCCTGACGGGAAATAACCCTCCCTCCTCTGCTCACAGAATAGATGACACAGAAACACATATCAAGTACTTCTAGACTCCTTTCCAAAACATTTCACTGATGAATGCCAGACAAGCTACCCCACACCAAAGGCGGAGTCTATATATAGTTTTCCTCTCCAAAATCCTTATTGTCCACTGCAGACTGGATAATTCATCCATTCTCCCCTTTTGACCACCTTGCTTACAATAACCACATACCACTTCCCCACCAGAGCAGAGCTACCTCAGCCCTGAGCAGGATTCACCATGCCATTAAAGAAGCTGCCGACAAAGCTATCCCTAAGATTGCCACAACCTACCACTCACACAAAGACAGCTGGGGGTCTACTAGAGAGAATCCGAGAAAATCAAAAGAAGGGAAAGCGTCTATTCAGGAATCTACTAAGGAAAACAAATTCCCTGAGATTCATGAATCCTTTAGAGCCTCAGAGACTAGTCAATCGCGAGATCCCTAGAGATCAGAAATCAGGCATGTCTTACTGGTGTTAGGGGATCTCCCCCAGCACAACATTCGGGGAATTGGGGATAAAACTCAGAACAGCATCCGGATCACGAAAACCGAAGCCCTCCACACACCCACATCCATTACAAGAAGCAAACAGACCAGGCGACATATTCGCGGCAAGAAAACATCTTCCCAGTTACCCGGGAAATATTACTATAAAAACTACAGCAACTCTCTCCCATAAGACAGCAAACAGATACAAAAAGCAATCTACACTCAAGCCGAGAGCGACTCTCCTTTTACTGAGCAAAAGCTCACACATGCAATATCACACAAGAAAGATACTGCTCCAGGAGCTGATAAGATCCCACATTCCTACATTTAAACCCCTTAGGCTCAAGGTGCAGGACAGCTATTCTCAGGATATAATCAATCACTAGAAACGGGGCTTCGACCACCAGCCCGGAAGCATGCAATCATCCAAACCCAAATTCCCAAACAAGACACCAACTACTTTCGACCAATCTCCCTACTGTCTCGTTTAGGAAAGACCATGGAGAGGGCTGTACTTAACAGACTGCAACATCTCAGCACCGATTTTCCCCCAACAATCTTTGCATACCAAAAGGTGCAGGCATGGCAATAACATCATAACACTCCTATCACTTATAAATGAAAAAGACACATTGTAGTCTTCTTGGACTTAGGAAAAGCTTTCGAACTTGCCAACAAAGAGGCCATCTTATCCTTATTAGTACAAAAGGCCTCAGAGGGAGGTCCTTCATTGGATACAAGATACCTGACTGGAAGGCAAGCCAAAATCAGGTTTCCCGGGAGAATTTTCGACTCTTACGAATTCGAGAATGGGACACCACAGGGAGGGACTCCTTAGCCCCTTTTTCTTAACATTTTTGTCTCGAAACTAGTCGATATTCCATATCCATCAGATGTTCAGCTATTAGGCCTATGCAGACGACACCAGCTTTTCACTACTGGCCCCAAACCATCACATAAATGCACAGACCTCACTAGGGCCTGCGGAAAATATGTGTAGAGAGCTTGGTTAAAAGTTAACCAGATAAGTCAAAAACACTCCAGATAAAAGACTATCAAACTGTTGCCAGCTCTATATAGGCAATAATCCTTTAGGGGTTCCATATATAAATGCCTAGGATATCTTCAATTCTGAAGTCACACCACACACTACGATTCTTACTGAAAGAACAAAATCCACCTCTGTATTTTAAGCTTACCTTGTAAGACAGGCACGGTCGAGTCTTAAGCTTTCAACCCATGCAATTCATTTCCTAGGGCTATAGTGTGCCGCATATGAACACTCAGCTCTGACCAAATTATCTCTCTAGAACCATACAGATAGAGCATGGATCAATACTTGCTGCCCGAATGCCTAGACAGCTTACCATCTCTCCACACCAAGATTTTTACACATGCCAGGCCTTCACCTTAAAGCATTCAGCCTATGCTTCATAACCAAGATTGCACCACAACTCAATGGCACGTAAGTTAGCTCAGATTCATTCTTTAATACAAAAACCTATACTAACGGCAAGAGGAATAGATACCAAACACCCACACTAGCAAAAAAAAACCCCATGAAAGACAGGACTTATCAAAACACCAACACCATTCGTACCCTGAAAGCTCGTGTACTCCTACCCTGATAACCACAGTTAGAGCCGAACATAGAGCAACTCTGGGCAGAAGATACTTCATCATCTTCAAGGATGGCTTTTGTTTATCAGGCCACTGGCAGATCGGGGGCACCATTGTTACCAACGACATTTAGCATAGCCACCCAGTGTTTGGATGGAGCTCCCCTCTACAAACTGAAACTGTAGCCATCCCAAGTTGGCCTCAGACACGCATATATACTACACACCCAGATATACATATCTTCACTGACTCTCTCTCAGCCTTACAGACCCTTAAGGAAAACCAAGGGCACGGATAACCTAGTAACAACTATTTTCTATCACATCCAGCAACTGGGAAAAACAAAAAAAGACCCCGAGCTTCTGGTGGATCCCCAGCCATGTCAACATCTCTGCAATAATAGTCTACGTTTCAGCACTATCAGTGGTCACATTACCCAAGTCTCAGCCTGTTTAAAGAAACACGTCCGAAGAGCCTCATATGAAGTTTATTAGTAGAACACCCTGCATGGATAATTTCAGGATCCCCATCAGCAAAGTGGTACAAGATAGTAACCGACTACAATCCCCCATTCTCAGTCACCACTCTTTCCAGAAACTCTGCTGCAATCTACCACAGATTCTGCTTAGGGTACAAATGCAATTGGGAGATAGACCTCAGGGTCCCCAGGCCATGTACCTTGTGTGACACAATCACTGATGAGCCTCTGATCCACTACATCTTGGGCTGCCCTAGTATTCAACAGTTACGACCCAAAAATTACCACAGCCCCCACAGAAGAGATCAAGGACACTTCGCTTCTACAGCTGCCAGATGTCTAGCCGAAATTCTTAGCTTACCGGATTCCTCCAAGTATTTACAAGCGTGCCTCTACCCATATGAAAAAGTTGAGCTTTGCCAAAAAAAAAAAAAAAATAATAATAATGTGTTTTATATAAAATATATTATATATAATATATATATATATATATATATATATATAATATATATTTTATTATATATATATATATTATATATATACATATATACACACACATATATATATATATTATATTATATATATATATTATATATATATATATATATATATATTATATATTAATATATATATATAATATATATTACAGAGACAGAGAGAGAGAGAGAGAGAGAGAGAGAGAGAGAGAGAGATATTCTGTGTGTATATATATATAATATATATATATATATATATATAAATTATATATATTTATATATATAATATAATTTTAATTATATAATAAAATATATATTATATAATATATATATAAAATATATATATATATATATATATATAAGGAACAGATAAACCAGCTTATCGGGAACAGCATCTTTATTGTCTTATCTTTAAGTACATCACCCATTATAAATGATTAGCTGCAAAAACAACACGACATATAACTATGAAGGTTTAGAAACAATATAATAATGTTAAATGGATAATATAACATGAGAAATAAAATTAATATACAAGAACAAAATATACAGAGAATGACGTGAACGCACTGTCATTTGTCATTTTCCCGTTACATATGGTGATATTATTGGAATATTGGATGTACAGAAAATGTAGGGGTGTTTCAAACAAGACAGGCTATGGTTTTATTGTTGGCAAAGTTCACGCCTGGGGAATCCATGGGTTTCCCTAGTGATCTTCCCGTTCTGTATGAAACACCCCTTTTTATCTGCACGAATGAAAAGATTCTGGAAGTCTTTCCATTTAAGCAGCATTGCAGCTGCTGCACGTAAATTTATAGAAGACAGTTGAAATAACAAGTTGGGAATCTTGTCTCTGACTTTGAAGAAGTGGTCAAGTGTTTGCGGGACGAAAAAATACCTAGATCTAAAAATTGAATATAAAAGTTTACAAGGTTAATTTTTTTCTTAATAGAAATCGGGGGGCCAGTATGGAAGGGTTTTATGAGATTAATCTTTGGCGGAAGTTTACTGGTTTTTTTTAAAAAGATGTTATTAAAGGTTTTTTGAGGACCTCTGAACAAAAAA
>NW_023647639.1:27500-30000 GCF_015228065.2 Penaeus monodon
GATGATAATGATGATAATAATAATAATGATATAATAAGACAATAATAACAATAACAACAACAAAAGCAACACAACAACAACAACAATAAATAATAATAATAATAATAACGATATTAGTATAGATAATTATAACGGAAAATATCAAAATAACTTGACAATGATAATAATGATATTTAAAAAATATCTATGATATTAATAATAATAACTGGACAGCAGTAATAAAAATCTTCATAATGATTGTAATAATGACATAACAAGTCTACAGAAGTTAAAATCATAGTCATGGCTATAATAATGATGATTGTAATAATGATGACAAAGATAATTATAATGAAAATGATGATAATGATAATGAGGATTGAAATAAAAATGATAATGATAATGACAATTACAATAATGTAAGTAATATTGATTATAATACTGGTAATAATAAGTATAAAAATATGATAATATGATAATGATAATAATTACAGATATTATAATTATATTAATAATAACAATAAAAGTGATATTAATGATACTACTAACGCCACTACGAGATGGCAAAGATACTAATAATAGTGATAATTATCCAGTAATAACATAAGAAAAATATCTTTTAAAAACAATAATCATATATCTATGAAAATGACATTAATAAAAGTAATGATGATAATGATAAAAGTAATATTATTATTATAAATGATTAGAATGATAAAAAGGTAATGATAATTGTAAAGATATCATTAATGTTTACAATAATGTCAGTAATATCTAAAATATTAAAATAAAAAATATTATAGATAATATTTATAAAAATCATAATAACAACAATAATTATGGTCATAGTAATGATAAAATTGTTAATAAGGATAATAATAATAGTAATCATGAAAATAATTACAGTCGTGATGATGATAATTGTAATGATGATAATAATGGATATGATCATTATAAAAAAGATAGTAATAATAAACTATTTGATAATGATAATAATAATAATAATTGCAATTTCTATAATCATCATCATCATTATTGTGCCATGACTGTTTGTAAAAAGGCCTAATAAAACAAACGATTATGATAAAAGTAATAGTAAAACAAATAAATTAATGAAAGTATTGATCATGATAATGTTTGGTAATGACAAGGATAATGATTATAACAGTAAGATAAATTGTAATGTGATATGATAATAAAAAGGATTATGACGATAACAAAAACAGTGATGATGATGATGATAATGATAATGATAATGATGTTTATAATGATAATGAACATGATGATAGTAAAAATTACTAAAAAGGTAATATTAATAAAAAGAAAATGATAACGCCAACAAAAATAATAATGATAATAGCATTTGTATTGATAATGAAAACGGCAATTATAGATATATCAATGATGATGATAACGAATGCATCAAAATAATAAAGATAATGATAAAGGTAACACTAAAACGATAATGATAAAAACAAAATTGACACTAATAACAATGATGATAATAACCCAAAAGTGAACATATTCATAGTAATTTCAACTATACTATTGATCATAATGATAATAGTCATGAGGATGACAATAATATCTTTAATACAATAATGACAATTATGATAATGACAATGAGAGTATAATGATAATGTAAGATTAATATCATTATCTCGCGAATATTAATCAAAATAACGATGATAAAGCTAGGGATTAACATATCTATTATATATATATAATATATATATATATATATATATTATATAAAATATATATATTTATTTTTATTTTATTTATATGTATAATATATATATATATATATATATATATATAATATATATATATAATAAATATAAAATTTTAAAAGATATATATAAATAATATAATATATATTAATATATATATATTGTTTTCATTATCAAACTCGCCTCTCTATTATAATATACAAATAGGTAAAAAAAAAACACACACACACACACATTATGTATGTATAATATTAAATATATATATTAAATTTTTATATTATAAAATAATATAAAATATATTATAAAAACAACACACACAAAAACACACACCACCACACACACACACAATATAAAACAAAAAAGGTGTTATAATAATTATAAATATATATAATATTATTAATTATTAAAAAAAAAAAAAAATGTAAGGGAATAAAAAAGAATATAAATAAAAATAATATAAGATTTGAAATACAAAAAAATAATAATAAAATTTAAAATATATTAAAAATAATATTATAATATAATAATAATTATTATTTTCACACAACACACACCACACACACACAACACGTATATATAATATATAATATAATATATAATATATATATTAATATATATATATATTATATATAATATATATAGTGTGTATATCTGTGGTGTGTGTGTGTTTGTGTATGAAATCATATATAAGTATATGTATATATATATGATATCTCATATATATATATATATATAATATATATATAATATATATATATAAAATATATATATAATATATATATTATATA
>NW_023647640.1:0-7146 GCF_015228065.2 Penaeus monodon
AGTTTTCCCCCCGGGGAAAATTTGGAGGTTTTCCCTTCGGTTTGGGGCCCAAAGAAAAAGGAAATGCAATTTTCAAGGGGGTAAAACGGAGGTTTTGTTAAAACCACCAAAAGGGTGGGGAAAGCGGGGGAGAACCCCCCCAAAAAAAGAAAAAAAAGGTTGACAAGGATTCCCCAAAAACCCCCAAAAAAATTTAATTTGGTAATTTACGGGAAAGGGTAAATCAAATTTAAAAATACCTTAAATTAAGTCTTTTATCTCCGAAAATTTTCCCCCAAAACCTTAACCCCTTCTCTGTGCCCGAAAAAATTTTTTAAGGGGGGTTGGGTGGGGGGAGGCCGTCCCCAAAACCCCCAAGAGGCGACCTTTTGGGGTTTTCCTCCAAAAAAAAAAATTTGGCACTATTTTAAATTTATTTTTGCCCCACCTATCTTTAATATGTGATTTTTGTTTTGGGAATTTCCCCCAAAAATAAATTTTTAGCGATTTAGGGTCTCGGGGGGGGCCCTGCGGGTGGTGGTGGGGGGGCATTTTTGTTCAAGGTTTGTTGCCTTCGAATGTTTACCACCTACAAATCCCGGGTAAATTTCTTTATTTTTTCATCCCCTTTAAATAGCACCAATGTTTGGGGCCCCCCTTGGGGAACTTGGGGGAAGGTACTTTATTTTGTTAAAATCCCCCAAATAAAAAACCCCCAAATTTTAACCAAAAGGGAAAGGGGTCCCTTAAAACCCCCCAAAAATTGTTGGAAAACCTTTGATATGAAAAAATTTCCCTTTGTTTTTAAAAAAAATTTTGACCTTTAAAAAAATTTACTAGGTTAAAATAGATTTTCCTGGTACACCATTGCGACGTGGGGAAAAACCCATTTTTAAAAATCATCCCCCAAGGAACTTTTGCAAATTTAAAAAAGAAAGACTGGGCTGGGAAAAACCCCAAAAAAGGGAGACCCTGGGGTTTTTTAAAAAAAAGCCCCAAAATAGGGGTTTTCCATTTAATTTAAAAAATAAGAAAAAATCCAAAAAAACACATTGGAGGGCCTTTCAATTAAGCTTCAAAACTCCCGGGATTTTTTCAAAAGGGAAAAAACCCCCCGGTTTGGCCACAAAAAGCCCTGGGCCCCTTCCTTTCCCAAGGAAAAATTTTTAAAATTTAAAATTTAAAAAAAAAACCCCCTAAAAAATTGGGGGGAAAATCCCGGGCCCTAAATTTGTAGGAATGGAAGTCTAAAATAGACCATATTAAAAAATTTACAATAAAGAAACCCCCCTTTTTCAACCTTCACTTGCCAAACCCCCTTAAAAAAAAGGGGGGGAACCCGTTCCCTTCCCCTACCCCCCAAAATTCTTTGAAACCCCCGGAGGGTTTTTCCCCCTTTTTGGCTTTCATTTTCAATTTCGGGAATTTTTTAAAACCCATCCTTCCCCAAACCCCAAACCTGGGTCCAGGCGGAATTTTAAAAAGGGTTTTAAAAAAAGTTTTTGAAAAGTTTTTTAGTTTTTAAAAAAAAACCCCCATGACATGGCGATTTGGCCCTACTCAAAAAATTTTTGGGTTGGGAATTGTTTGTTTTTTTCAAAATTTCATTTTGCAAAACCCCTTTTTCTTAATTTCCCCCAAAATTCACTTTTTGGGTTTTTGTCCGGAAAGGGGGGTTCCCACAAGGGAAAGGTCTTGAAAAAATTATTTCTATTATATCAAAGACATCTTACCACTCCTCCTCGAAAAACTTAAAAACTCACTTCGTGATGATTGTGCATTTTGGCATTCCAGCAATAAAGCAGAAATTTTCAGCAAATCGCATCAATTGGCACTGGATAGATTCTAACTGGGGCCCCCATGGGGGGTTTTAAGTTTTCCATTCGAAAAGTTTGGGGGAATTTTTACTGGGGCCCCACAGGCTAATCTAACAACCCCCAATACCTTAAAATTTCTGCAAATTTTTGGGGCACTTTTATAGTAACTAATGGAAAACCCCTTGGTCAGTAAAAGATAAATGAAAAAGCCTTAAAATTTTTTTAAAGGCATTTCTGGTAAAAAAGGGGAAACGATAGAATCTTTGCAAGGGGATATAAAGCCCCCGATTAGGTCTAAAATAATTATGGTCATTGTATGGTTTGGGATCGGAACAAGTTTTAAAGGTTTTGGTGTGTGCAGAATGCCTTTTGCGTGTGTGTCTTGGAGCCCTGAAGGGACTCGGATCGGGTCTTTAGGTGGGGTCAGGGGTACCTCCCCTCCGCTCAGACGCGGCCATTAGCCTTTAGCTATGCCGCAAAGGGGGCTCAACCCGAGCCCCCCTAATCAAAAGGGCTTGGCCCCTTTCCACGAACTCCAGACCTCGTCGGAAAGTCGGATAATCCTTACCATCGTACCCTGGTTTTATCAAAATCGCCATGGGGAAAACCCCCAATTTTTCCCTCATGGAAGCCGGCTTCCCTCAGCAAGGCCCTGGCGCCGGAGGGGGGGTACGCCAAGGTTAGAGAGTCCTTTTAAAAATCTCCCCTTTTTTTTATTATATACCGACGGTCCAAGACGAAAGTTGTGGGTGCGGGGGTATGGTCGACTGAATGTGAACTAAAATTTTAGACGCCAAAACATACATCGATTTTTTTTGGAAATTTTTTCCCTTTATAAAACCCTTTATTTTGCACTATCGACGACCCACGAAAATGTAATTTTTTTCGATTCCTTAAAATTCCTTTAAAACCTTTAAAACATTAGAAACCACCAAAAAAAAGAATTTTGGTAATATCTTTGTAAGCTACATGGTGCCAATAAAAAAATAGCTAAGATGGGTACCAGGCCACTTGGTATCCATGGCAATGAGCAGGCGACAAATTAGCCCAGCGGTCAACTGGCGATCTGGACCTTAGCATAGTCCGTACAGATCTCAAGGGTTTTGTGTATGCTTATACTAAGCAAAAATACATCTCCTGTGGCCAAAGTGAGTGGATCCAACCTACAAATAAACAACAAGCACAAAACCACACACAGAAAAAGTGGGACACAGCTTATAGAAAAGCAAGAAGGGAGGAGGTTGTGTGGCCAGTACTTAGGGTGAATGCCCAACCAGATTAACACACTCACTCCCGTATATGTCTGAAGAAATTCCTCACATTGCCTAGAGGCCATACCAACCTCACAATAGGATAATTTTAACAATTTGCCACAAATATAATAATAAAGAATTAACATAAAAAAATTTATTTTCTCAAACAACAAACACTGAATTTACAATCTTAATCTTTTACAAAATGATGAAAAAATAATAAGTAAGTAATCACTGTTCTAAGGGAGACAAAAACTTTGACCTATATAGATTGATAGAGTAAAATAGGATAATTGGCCTAATAACCCATGGCCACCATGCCGCTGCGTGTAGCCAAGACCCCCCCCCCCAAAAAAAAATAGAATTAATATAATGTTGTAAACATTAGTAACAGCCCAAAATAATGGATAGCGTAACAATATTTTCGTAAATCAACGAAAAGGTATGAACGAGCCGAGATAGGCAAGTACTCGCTAAGGGACACTGGGGCTTAGTACAAGTGCTAGCCATCTATGTTCAAAAACCATTAACCAAGTAAAAGCAAGTGGGCATGGAATATATATAGTATATATATATATATATTGCCATGCCCACTATGAGTTTACTTGTTTAATTGTTTTTTTAACAAAGATGGCTACACTTGTTACTAAGCCACCAGTGTGCCAGTTCGATACTGCCTATCTCGCCTCGTTCATCCTTTCGTTGCATTACGAGAATATTTTACGCTATCTTTTTGCCTGTTAATAATGTTTACAACATTATATTATTCTATTTTTGACTTTTCTTGGCTATCAACCAGGGGCATGTGGCAAAGGTTATTAGGCCAATGGATCATATTTACTCTATCAATCTATATAAGGTCAAAGTTTTGTCTCCCTAGAAAAGTGATTACGTTACTTATTATTTATTCATCATTTTGTAAAAGATTAGAGATTGTAAATTCAGTTTTTTGTTTCGAAAATAATTTTTTAGTTAATTCTATTTATTATTATATTTTGTGGCTAAATTGTAAAATATATCTATTGTGAGGTTGGTTATGGCAAGAGAGGCACTGTGGAGGGAATTTCTTCTCAATATAGGGAGTCGAGGTGTGTTAATCCGTGTGGCATTACCCTAAGAAGGGCCAAACACACCGCTCCCTCTTGCCTTTTCTATAAGCTGTGTCCCACTTTTCTGTTGTGGTTTTGCGCTTGTTGTTGATTTGTAGGTTGGTCCACTCACTTGCCAAAGGAGATGTATTTTTGTTTTATAAGAGACACAAAACACCTTGAGATCTGCTACGGACTATGCAAGGTCCATGATCGAGTTGACCGGCTAATTTGTCAGCCTGGCTCATTGCATGGATACCAGAGTGGACTGGTACCCATATAGCTATGGATTTTTTGGCACCATGTAGACCTTACGAATGATATTAACCCAGAAGTTCATTTTCGGTGGTTTCTAATGATTTAATGGCTTTAAGTGAACTTAAGGAATCTGAAAAAATAACTATTCTATCGTGGTCGTCGATAGTGCAAAATCAATGGCTTTATCAATGGCAAAAAGTTCAGCAAGAAAGATCGATGTATGATTGGCAGTCTGAACTTTAGTTCACATTCAGTCGACCATACACCCGCACCCACACACTCATCTGCCCTTGGAGCCGTCGGTATATAAATGAAAAAAAGGGAGATGTTTAACAAGGATCTCTCTGAACCTCTGGCGTACCTCCACCTCCGGCGCCATGGCCTTGGCTGATGGAAGCCAGGCTTCCATGATAGAAAAATTGGGGGTTTCCCATGGCGCTATGTTTGATTGAACCAGGGTATCGATGGTAGAGAGATCTATACCGACTTTCTCGACGAGGTCGTGGAGTCTCGTGGCAAAGGGCCTAATGCCACTATTGCCATTAGGGTGGCTCGGGACTCGAGCCACCTTTGCGGCATAGCTCAAGGCTAACTGGCCGCGTCTGAGTCGGAGGGGAGGTACTCCTGACTCCACCTCAAGACGCTCGATCCGAGTGCACTTCAGGGCTCCAAGACACACACGCAAACAGGCATTCTGCACAAGCATCCAAACCTTCAAACTTGTTCTCGATGCCAAACCATACACGATTGACCCATAATCTACTTTAGACCTAATCAAGGCTTTATATACCATTAGCAAAGACTGTCTATCAGCTCCCCATTTATTACCAGAAATGCACTTTAATAAATTTAGTGCTCTTTGACATTTATTCTTTAACTGACCAATGTGGTCTTTCCAATTTAGTCTACTATCAAAATGTAGACCTAAAAATTTAGCAGAATTTTGAATAGGTATTGGGTGGTTGTCTAGAGTTAGCCTGATGTTCGGCTTTTCCCCCTACGTGAAAAAAATTACCCCAATACTCTTCGAATGGAAAACTTAAAACCCCACTGGAGGCCCAGTTATGAATCATATCCAGTGCCAATTGGATGCGATTTGCTGAGAATTCTGCATTATTGCTGGAATGCCATAATGCACAATCATCAGCGTACAGTGAGTATTTAAGATTTCGAGGAGGAGCTGGTAAGATGTCATTGATCATACATAGAAATAATGTTGGTGACAAGACACTTCCTTGTGGGACCCCGTTTGCCTGGACAAAAATGTCCGAAAAAGTGATATTGTCGGAAAATAATTTGACAGCAAACGTTCTGTCAGAAATGAAATTTTGAATAAAACAAGGCAAGTTTCCACGTAATCCAAAAGCATAAAGTTTTCTGAGTAGGCCATATCGCCATGTCATGTCGTAGGCTTTTTCTATATCTAAAAATACTGAAATAAAAAAATCTTTTTTGGCAATGGCCTCTTGAATATGACTGTCCAGCTTTACTAGCTGATCGAGAGTTTGGCGTCCCTTGCGGAAGCCGCACTGCTCGTCAACTAGTAAATTACTGGAATTTAGAAAATGCAATAGCCTACTGTTAACAATTCGTTCCATGACCCTTGCATAAGCAACTTGTCAACGCAATTGGGCGGTAGGAGATGGCAAGTCTGGGATTACCCCCTCTTTCAATATGGAATGATGTGGCAAAGTGCCATGAGTTTGGAAAAGTGTGACTTTTCAAATTTCATTGTACACTTCTAGCACATAATCATCGATAGATGCTAATCTTCATACATCTCAATGGTCTCCGGCGGGGATGTTCCCTTTCAGGCTTCTAGGGCTCGGAAAGCCATCCATTGTAAGATCTTTATTGTAATCAAAGTCATCTCCTGTGGCAAAGGAATGGTTGCAGCTCAGCGGCTTCCTTGAGTGGCCAGGAAAGCAGATGTTAATTTGCCGAGCTGCTTGTATGAGGAACTGCTGGCGAGTCATTGCAAGTCTCTAGGTGAATCGAATTAGTGCCCTTTCAATATGTTATTATTTGTTGGATGTTTTTCTTATTGATTTTTTAATAGGACCAAACCTCTGATATTTTGAGTTGCTGTTTATTGTAGAAGCAAAGTACGGCTAGTCACTTTTGCGTGTCTTATTACTCCGAGCCCTAGCTTTCTAGTTTAATGCAAAAGTTCTCATTTGTGATTTACTTTCGAAAACCCATGTAGGCTTATGCGTGGCACAGCGCCCTGCGTGCAATCTGGTGTTCACCATGGAACTCGATGCTTAAAGCTACATGGCAAGTTTTAGGAATGGATAGCAATGCTGCTTCTATAATCGAATTCTGAATATTGTTTACTTTATCAATGGTTCTCTAACAAGTTCGAGCTGACGCTCCTTGTGAAGGCGACCTCGCTCGTTTTACGTTATATTTAGGTGCTGAAGGCGTTCTCACTGTGTTGCCTGATATTTAATCAAATAGGAAGTGATCGCTTCCAACGAGTCGTCAATGGTGTGCCACAGGCACTTGGCTGCTATTGATGAAGAGGACCGTGATACGTCAAAAAAAGCTCAAAAATTTCCGGTATTATCGTCCACCCGCGCGGACTACCATCATTCAGAAGGACTAGATCAGACTCATTAAGCAACTTAACTACCTGCTCACCTTTACCATCCACCCGCAGGGAACCCCATAACGTATGATGAGCATTAAAATCAGCTAAAATTAATTTTTATTTTGTGGCAGACGGTTCCTGGGAAGGAGCAAAGGAAA
>NW_023647641.1:0-7144 GCF_015228065.2 Penaeus monodon
GCAGCCTGCCCCTAGGTAGGGCCCGGAGTAGACGCTTTTCCTGTATTCGGCAAAAATGTTTACTTCCTTAATAAAACGGAACGTATTATCCACTGCACTATCCATGAAATAAGGATAAGTAAACTCTCGTAATTCATAATACGATTCTGTCTACACAAAACTTACAGCGAATTCGCAATCATATTCGAGGTATATTTAACCAATATGAAGTATGTCAACAATTCAACAATTTTTTTCTTACATTTTTGCCATGGAATTTTCCTCTTTATTGTAAATCTACAATTAGCGTCAAATCTTTTGCTTTCTCTGTATTCACTGCAGTCTCTCCCATTTTCTCTTATTCCTGTAAGGAGCTCGCGTGTGTGCGTGACCTTGTCCTGACACGACCCAGCACTATTTTTTTGGCAAAATTCACGGGGTGGAATTGGACGCGTCTCTCCATTACTGTTTATTCTCCTGTTATACATGCATGCACATAAACACACATCCATAGACATAAACACATGCACACACGCACACACGTTATTCATAAGCACTGACTCGTAAGCCATCATACACATGAACACGTACCCCATGAGTATTAAACTGGTAAAGTCCTACGATAATGTTGATATCGATACACAGTGTAGTGAGATGTGCATTTGCAGTCTATTCTACATGACTAATTTAGAAAAAAATGCAGAACAAATATAGACATTATAAACGTTTCCTCTTTCTTCTGCATCAGAAACGTTTTAATGTAATACACGATCCAAGATGAGGAAGCAGACGAGTAATCTCTATTTTGAAACAAACCAAGGTGATATTAATTTTATCAAATACCTGATACTGAGTCTTCAACCATTACTCAGTCTGGGTTTTCTACATTTTTTTATTGTCGTCCAACAACATTTTCGAAACATTCATCATGTTCCAGGAAAATGAACAAACTAAAATGAGAACAAAAGAACACGGAAAACTCGAGGCATGAAGTTCTGACAGCTTCCCCCCTTTACACACATGGTTGTCAAGTCTTAATCATGGCAGATGGTTTGGGCGCTCCACCGTTTGTTTACAAGTGACAAATAATGAGACTACGAAGTGGTTTTCTGCTTCTTAGAGGAAAGGGCGAAGGACGTCCTTCGTTTCTTGGGGTTGAATACGAGAGATAGATAGATAGATAGATAGACAATAAAATAGACAGATAGATAGATAGAGAGAGAGAGAGAGAGAGAGAGAGAGAGAGAGAGAGGGAGAGAGAGAGAGAGAGAGAGAGAGAGAGAGAGCGTATGTGTGAGACAGACCACCAGTTTGTCAGGGGTTTGCTTGTCTCTCTCTCTCTCTCTCTTCTCTCTCCTCTCTCTCTCCTCTCTCTCCTCATCTCTCTCTCAGTCCTCTCTCTCTCTCTCTCTGTCCACATACAACCGCCTCTCTCTCTCTCTCCTTCTCCTTCTCTCGTCTCTCATCTCTCGTCTCTCTCTCTCTCTCTCTCTCTCTCTCTCTCTCTCTCTCTCCTCTCTCTCTCTCTCTCCTCCTTTTTTTCCCTTTTCTTTCTTCTGCCCTGTCTGTCTGTCTGTCTGTCCTCTTCCTTTTTTCTCTGTCGTCTGTCTGTCTTCTCCCCCTTTTCCCCCTTCCCCTTTTCTTTCCCCTTCTTCTCCTCCCCTCTCTCTCTCTCTTTTCTCTCCTCTCTTCTCTCTCCTTTCTCTCTCTTCTTCTTCTTCTCTCTCCCTCCCTCCCTTCCTCCCTCCCTCCCTTTCCCCTTCCCTCCCTCCCTTTTCCCCTTCTTTTTTTCCCTTCCCCTTTTCCTTCTTCTCTCTCTCTTTTCCCTCCTCCCTCTTCCCCTTCCTCTTTCTTCTCCTCTTCTTTTCTCTTTCCCCCCCCCTCCCCCCTTCCCCCCTCTCCCTCCTCCTTTTTCCCCCCCTCTCTCTCCTCTCTCCTCTCTTTCCCTCTTCCTTTTTCCCCTTTCCCTTCTCTCTCTTTTTCCCCTCTCTCTCTCCTTTTCCCCCTTTTTGGTCTCAAAATTAAATGATACTAAATACCACTATATTTCGGGCAGGCCCCGGGAAAAACTCAGTATCTTTTTTCTCAGTTTTATTGAGGGAACAGACACGTAATAAAAGGGATTTTGGGTCCGGTAGACGTGGCGGGCGGCGTCAGCTCCTCGGTTGGAGGGAAGGGTTCGCGGTTAAAGGGAACGGACCGGACTGTTTCCCTTTTGGTATTTCGGGGTCATTTCCCCACCTAGGCGTGGGGCACAGCTTTCCCTCGGCTACCCCCTCCAGGCTTTTCTCGTTATCCCCGAAGGTGGTCATACCCAGGAGGTCCAGCGCCTCCAACTCCTTTTAAATTGGGTTCCCCCCGGCTCAGGTAGTTCCCCCACTATTTATAGATGTCACACTGCTCGGCCACCTCCCTCGCCTCGCCCTCGGGGCCTGATAGACTGCTCCACCAAAAACTTCCTACCGCACGCCCGGAAAATGCTTGACGGCCCAACGTAGAGGCATTTTCCCCGGGGCGCGCGCCCTCCCCCAACCCCCCTCCTGTGGGGCGTCCTCCTTCCTGTCCCTCACCCGGGTGTCCCGCCCACGGCGCCGTATACGCGAAAGTCCTCGTCGTAGCGCCATATTCTGTAGACGGGTCCCCCAAATGGTGATTCCAAAATCCCTGGCTATCCACGGTTCCTCGCCATCGACCGCGGGCCGGGGGTTTGGGGGGTACGTCCCCAGCTAATGCAACCAGACCATGCAAAAAGGGCCAAGATAGAGGAAGAAAGATATACAGGTGGGGGGGGGGGGGGTACTACAGACTACGAGTCGTTTAAACAGAAACCATGTTTTTTTTTTTTTTTTTTTTTTTTTTTTTTTTTTTTTTTTTTTTTGTTTTTTCCTTTTTTTTTTTTTTTTTTTTTTCTTTTTTTAGCCCGGGAAATGCCAAGGCATCCGCAAAGATCTACTTGAACCTGAGCTTTCCGATAAAAGGTAGAGAAAGAAGTGCAAACTACATTACAAGTACCCAGTGCTATGGACATTGCTGTTGTACAAGATGGTCCGGAATGGGGGACACGGGGAAAGCACACTCGAGGGCCCTTACTGCCGATGCATCCTCCCCTTTGTGCCCCGAACGCTTTCGTAGCCGCGCCAAACACTAATAAAGGAGCAAAACCCTACAAGGTACTAAACAGGATATAAGTTTTAGGGAAAAGTCTGACATCAACCCGACGTCCGCGTCCTAACCTTAAAACTGCCTAGATGCGCTCCGGGTTGTGATTTTGTTTGTGGGAAAGGGTTAGAGCGCCGGGCCTAATCGCTATAGGTCTGCAGTGACATCCGTGCGAAGGTTTTTTGTTTTCCCGGAATTTTTTAAGACAAAGAACGCAACCCCAGTATGAGGTAGGCAAAGGTTCCCTGCAATAACCATCGGCTAAAGGTCCCCCAAAGGCAATTGGGGCGGCCGTTGATTGATGAAATGATCAGTGTCCCTGCGAAAGACTGAGCTAAAAAGGCGGGTTGATCCTCACCTCCTCGAAAAACGAGTGATGATCACCCACCTGAAAAAAAAGGCACAGCACAAGATGGAGTCTGAAGAGATAAAGGGAAAAAGGTGAAGAAAAGCCACGAAAGTGCCCTTGGTGGGCTTCAAACAGGATCAAAAGAAGTCGAAAAGGGGAAAGATGACATGACCTCCTAGCTCTCTAAGAATAAATGTGTGGGGCCGGGGGAACCATGTAATATAAACTGTTTGTTTTGTGTGGGAAGGGTGTACGCGGTACCCCAAAAGATAGTAGAAGGCCACGGGAAAAATAACAACGCCCAGAGGCAGTGGGAAAGACCTGAGGCTAGCGAAAAAACCGGTGCTTGTTTTAAGGGGGAAAAAGAGTCTTGCCCGGAAAAAGATACCCTTTTAAGTACCGCGCCCATGTAAACAGGCAAATCACGTCAGGCGACACCTCACCGGGGGCGCGCACGAATGAGGGTGTTCCCAAAACTATTCCCCTCGCTGGTAATTTTGTTGACTGTGCCTGATATGAAAAAAAAAGTTTTAAAATTAATGAGGTAAGATGAGAAACCTTGTTTACTGTGCCTACAAACTGACCCCTTTCCTCGCCAGCCTTTAAAACTAGCTAAATTTCCCAAAATTGTGCGCGAGCGGTTGACAGCATGACAGATAGTCAAAATGGAACTACAACTAAGCTTTCCTTTACTTCCCGAATTCGGATGTAGAGGGGCGTCTCCACAACTCCGAAAGTACTCGCAAAAAATTCCCAACAAAAATTTAAAAATCCTCGCCGGGCCCCACCTTAGGGTGGAGGCCCCACAAAGAATTCAAATCTGCAACGTCGTGATAAATACGATTGAATACAATGTCATGTGCACAAGAGAAGCTATGGAAAGGTTGTCCGACGAGAAAAAACTGGTCCCTGTGGGGTTAGGGCCTTGGGGGAAAGGGTTTTCCCCATAAAACCATGTGGAGGTCCGTTCTCGCTATTTTCCACTCCGCAAGCGTCCAAAATCGGGTATACCCCGGCCAGGCCTAAATCGGGGGGGGCGGGTCCTCGTCCCAAAGTCCTCAAAAGATCTCTCCGGGCCTTCTCGGTCCACACTCCTCGAATCTTCGTCCGGGTCTACGGGCGTCGGGGGAGGGGGGGGGGCATTCGGGGGCTTATACCGCGCTAAAAAGACTCCTGGAGTTGACCGGATCTGCAGGGGTTTCGCCGGCGTCGCCCATGCACAGCATTCTGGGGGGACGTACTTTTCTGGACGAAAAACTTGGTCCCTGGGGGTAGGGGGATCTTCGATGACGCCTTCTCAAGCATCCTAAGGGTCCTCCTTCGGTGCCGTGTCGGTCCCCCTGCAAAATAAAATCGGGGGGCCAGATCATACCGTAAGGGCCAAGTAAAAGAAAAAAAAGGCAACAGAGAAGATGGGGTGGTAATTACCACTACCCCGGTTATTCATAACAATTTACGGTTTTTAATGTTGGTTTTTAACTTATTTTTTTCTTTTTTTTTCTTTTTGTTTTTTTTTTCACAAAGGTAAAGAAAAAATAAAAGGGGGTGTCAGTGCGTCCGATAACCCCATTTGAACTACCAACCCTCTCTGATAATATGAGAATAGATAAGGGAAAAGACATCGGGATCCGCAAATCTATTTGAAAACCCTAGTCTCAGACAGAAAAAATGATGTAACTTTTACACAGACAGCGCAAAAAATTTTCGGGGTAAAGAATAAATCTTTCGCCGGGCCCAAGACAATGAAAAGGGGCAGTGTCTTTTATCCTGTGTGTGTGATGGGTGAATGTGTTGGGGTTGCTGTGTGATGCCAGCTATCGTTATGAGAGGGAAGCGAGTGCCTCAACGAAATGAAACACAAACACGAATATTAGCGTTTTACTATAACAAAACTGAAATAAATTAGCAAAGCCCAGCTATTTTAAAATTTTTCAACTACCCCTTGAATTCAACATATAAGATATGCACAGAAGTACCATGAAAGAATGGTGACATAAAAAAAAAATTTGCCAATTTTTTATCAACAAAACTTTTTCGGGGTCAAAAACTGAACTGCCAGGGACAAGTATAACTACCCTCTGTTCACCCTTGTACTAAGGGTATAGCCTTTTCAATCTGGGGGGCAGCGTGGGATTCTTAAAAAAGTGGATCTCCCGACCGGGGTGACACCCCTTATCAAAATTTTTCTAGGGGGCTGCTGACCTCCTGGGGCGACTCACCTTCGGCATAACGAAACCCTGGAGGGGGGAGCCAGGGCAAAAGCTGTGCCCCCCGCCCTAGGGGTGGGAAATGACCCGAAATAAACCCAAAGGGAATCATCCGATCCCCTTCCTTGAACCGCGAAAACCTTCCCTCCAAACCCTTTGGCTGACGCCGCCCCCGCCACGTCTACCGGGGGACAAGATCCCTTTTTATCTACGTGTCTGTTTTCCCCAAAAAAGCTAGAAACAGATACTGATTTTCCTCTGGACCTGCCAATAATATAGTGGGATTTTAGTATCATTCAAATTAAGACCATTATAGCTGGTGGCAAAACGGGGGATATAAAAATGTGGATAATTCTATTTCTGTTACAGGTGTGGTAATTCTATTTTTCTAACCAGTGGACCCCCGTGGCGTTTTCCCCCGTGGATCCAAAAGTCCCAAAAAAAACCACCCGCTCGCAGGGCGAGGTCACATTTTATATTCCTGGACCGGGGGTTGGAAAACCCCCTACCCGGAAAGGGGCTGCCCTTTTTTGGGGGGCTACCGTACCTCCCCCCCCCCCCCGTTTTAATAGCCCGCCCCTTTTTGGTTTTTAAAGGGGGTTTTAACTCTCCGTAAAAGCACCGTTACGTATAAAAACTCCCTTGTTTCCCGTACTTAAAATTAGCCTTTTTACCCCCTTTTTCTCCTCCGCCTCTTTCCCGCTTTCCCTCCCCCACTACCCCCTCCCCCCCCTCCCTTTCCTCTCTCTTTTTTTTTTTCTTTTCCCCTTTCCTCTCTTGTCCGCGTCTTCTCCCTCCCCCCCCCTTTCCTCCCCCCTCCCTCCCTCCCTCCCCCCCCTCTCCTCTCTCTCTCCCTCCTCCCTCCCTCTCTCCCTTTTTCTCTCTCTCTCTCTTCTCTTCTCTCTCTCCCCCTCTCTCTCCTCTCCTCTCTCTCCTCTCTCTCTCATCTCCCTCTCTCTCTCTCTCTCCCTCCCCTTTTCCTCTCTCTCCCTCTTCTCTCTCTCTTTTTCTTTTCTTTTTTCTCTTTCTTTTCTCTTTTTCTCGTCTCTGTTTCTCTCTCTTTTCTCTCTCTCTTCCCGTCTTTTTTTTCTTTCCTCTCTCCTCTCTCTCTCTCCTTCCCCCCTCTCCCTCCTCTCTCTCCTCCTCCCCTCTCTCTCTCATCTCTCTCTTTCTCTCTCTCTCTCTCTCTCTCTCTAATCCTCTCTTCCCCCCTCTTCTCTCTCTTCTCTTTTCCTTCTTTTCCACACCTCTCTCTCTCTCTCTCTTTTCTCTCCCCCCTTCTCTCTCTGTCCAAAACCCCACGCTTCTCTCTCTCTCTTTCTCGTCTCCTCTCCTTTTTCCCCAACTCTCTCTCCTCCTTTTCTCTCTCTCTCTCTCCTTCTCTCCTCCTCCCTTCTCTTGTTCCTCTCTCTCCCCCTTTTCCCCCTCTCCTCTTCCCCCCCTTCCTCCC
>NW_023647642.1:0-7144 GCF_015228065.2 Penaeus monodon
CCCCCCACCACACACAGCGACAACGGCGAAGACAGACTGACAGAGAAAAAAGCAAACAGACAGGCAGGAGAAAAGTAAACGACAACGAGAGAAAAAGGGACAGACAGCAAGACGGAAAAAAATGACGCAGACAGGCGGGGAAAAAAACAGAAACGGGCAGAGACAGCGATAGCGACGGAGAAAACAGAAAGACAAAATGAGACGGGGAAAAAAAGCTACAGACAAAAGGGCAAGAAAATGAAAAAAAAGGCGACACACAGAAACGCAACATCCAAAATGTCCCTTGGGACATCAGACATCGTAGTTCAGTCGCAACTATTATTATTGCTTAATTGTATTTGACGCCTTTTTTTTCAAAAACCTATTCTGCCCTTATGTTATCTTCTTTGATTATTTTATTAAAAAGAGTTTAGTATCATTATCATTCTTTTTTTTGTTTTTTTTTATTAATTTGTTTTGGATATTTTATATAATAATTATAATAAAAAAATCCAACACAATAAAAAAACAAAAAAAAAGAGAATGAAAATGATACTACAACTACTATTTAATAATAATAATATAAAAAAGCATAATCAAAAGGGGACAGAATAGCGTGTGAAAAAAAGGCGTAAAATAAAATTAAAGCAATAATAATGTTGCGTTTACTACGCATGTCTAGTGTCAAAGGTGACATTTGTGAGTGCTTCTTTCTGTGTGTCGCCTTTTTTTTCACTTATGCTTGCTCTGTCTGTCTGTATGCTTTTTCCCTGTCTCATTTTGTCTTTTGCTTGCTCCGTCCATCGCTCTCTGCCCCTGTCGTTTTTTTTTCCCGTCTCTGTCTGTCGTCTATTTCTTCCTGTCTCTGTCTGTCTGTCCTTTTTTTTCTCTGTCTGTCTGTTTACTTTTCTCCCCGCCCCTGTCTGTTTGCTTTTCTCTCTGTCAGTCTTCTTTGCCCCTTGTCGCTGTGTGTGGTGTGTGTGTGTGTGTGTGTGTGGTGTGTTGTGGTGTGTGTGTGTTGGTGTGGTGTTGGTTTTGGTGTGTGGTTTGCCCTCTGTCGGCATCTATTCTCTCGTCGCTTTTTTTGTCTCTATCTCTGTATCTCTCTCTCCTCCTCCCATTCTCTACTCACGTAGATCGCGGAGATGTACTGTATGAGTTATTTATATTTTGGCGCCTTCAGAAAGACCTCACAGTGTCTCGGCAACTAAATATTTGCGCATTTATAAAAAGTTTCAGTGGAATGGAGTGTATATCTAAAAGAATGAGAGATTAACATTTACGGCGCTGTGATGAGTCTGGCGTCGTGAAATGAATGATTAATATATAAATTATTACTCTACTTTAATAATAATAATGATGATAATTAATAATAATAATAATGAAATAATAATAATAAAATAATAATAATAATAATGAAAATAATAGGGACATTAATAGTAATAATTAATAGTAATAATAATAAAGATAATAATGATAATAATAATTATTTTATTATAATAATAGTAGTACTACTACTACCACGACTACTATAATGATGATAATGATAAAACAATCATAATAATAATTATCCCCGGTAAATAGTTCTCAAAAACACATGGCACAATCAGTATAACACAACATAACAAAGAACGACATAAAATAATCCACACTTGATTAATCCACACTTTAACTCGGAAAAGGGACCATAGCAACCCCAAAACTTAAAAAAAAAAAACGCGTTTTTCTACAGCGTGAATGTTACCAGAACAAACACTCCAGCAAGCCCTTTTTCTTTTTAGTGATACGCACTAAAAATACGAGCTCATGTCTTGGCAATACTGAGAAAGCAGAAATGTTTCAAAAAAAGACAAACACAAAAACATTTCCGCCCCAGTAATTTGCAAATATTATAATATATATATTATAATATATATATATATATATATAAAATATATATATATATGTATACATTTTTTTTTCACGGAAGATACAGTCTATATATTCTGTTGCCTGTTTTATGAAAGAAATTTGAAAGGGGAATATTCATTGAGTTGTTTTTTTGTTGGTCCCTTGTTTATAGATATTTGTTGGTAAGGGAAGAGAGATATAGAGATCGAAAGAGATATATAGATAAATAGATTATAGATGGATTTGAGATATAGATATAGATAGACAGGTAGATAGACAGATAGACAGACAGAAAAGACAGATAGATAGATAGAGAGAGAGAAAGAGGGGAGAGAGAGAGAGAGAGAGAGAGAGAGAGAGAGAGAGAGAGGAGAGAGAGAGAGAGGGAGAGAGAGAGGGGAGAGAGAGGACAAAGAAAGAACGAGAGAGAATGATAGAGTAAAACAGAAAAGTCGAATAGACAGACAGAAAAGCATGAAACAGAAAGAAGAAAACGAGAGAGACAGATAAACAGAAAAAAAAAATAAAAGAAATAAGAAAAAAGAAATGAAAAAGAGAGAAAAGAGAGCCCAAAAGAGGAGAGAGGCGAGTGCCGAGAGCTGGTTCACCGGAGGCACAATTTCGTCATGTTTACCCAGCGTAAAAAGGTTCAAGGTGGATATAGCACATACCCGGATGTTGCTTCAGCTGGGCGAGGATAAAGACAAGAGGATTTAAAAAAGGAAATATAAATAGAAAGTTAAAGATGGAAGAAGGAAGCGGCCCAGGTAGAAAGGGCAAAATCGAGGATAAAAGGGAGACAAAAGTATAATCGGCTTGAAGTGAAAGATATATCGCAGTGATTTTAAATACACCCTAAAAATAAATAAAAAAAAATAAAATTAAAAATAAATAAAGAATAGTCGGCATCAATATCACAAGAAAGAATATATATATATATATTTTAAAATATATATATATATAATATATATATATATATATATAAAGTAAACTAAATCCCCAAACACAACATCTAATGTAAAACGGAAGTAAAGGGCAAAGTTTCCCTTCGTAACAAGCATGGTGTGGAATGCAGCATAAAAAAAAAAAAAAAAATATGAGCGCAAGTGCCAGAGGAAATATAAATGGGCTCGTTTTCCCCCCGTTTGTAACTTGGATCTTTTTTTGGCTCGAAGTAAAAATCTCGAAGCGTCATCTTCCTCTCTGACGTCATGCATTTGCTGGTGTAAACAAACGGTAATGTCTTTTTGTTGTGACTATTGAGCCGTCAGTATTATAATATTTTATATCTTATTTTAGTTAAGTATTAGGAGGGGGTTGTGGAGGATGGGTTACATAAATAGCTGATAATCTTTTTTAAGAACTTAGTTTGAACGAGTAAGCAGTAAGAAAATAAATATTGAAAAAAGACAGAGTTGCGTCGGACTATTGAAAAAATAAATCTGTTGAAATACAGTCTTATGGTGTGTTACATCATTTGTTCTCTAAAATCTTCCGTTTTTTCACATTTTTTTTGTTTTTTTATTCAACCAAAACGTCTAGACAGTGTTGTGACATCTCATTTCAAAACAATTTATGATATTCAGGAAAAAATAATAATTCCAATAATATTTTCTTAGAGTTTATCTGATTTGTCTCCTCGTTCTAACCACAAATTAACCAAATTAACTTAGAGTGCGCAAAGTAAGATAACTATCAACAGGTGACAACCACAGTACCATAAACGGGTAAATCAACAAACCCCAATACACAGAGTAAATATACAACAAAGGGTTTAACTCCAGTATACAGTAACACATGAACAGTCCATAGTTAGTAACCCAATGTACAGCAGAGTAAAAACAATAACAATAAGGCAACAGAATAACAGACCATGCGTAAGGGACACAAGATAGCGAATAGAGAAATTGCTGAAGGGGGGTTCGCAGCCATACCACAGAGGGTAAAACAGTACCAGTGAAGTATCATCCACAAAATAAAATTTTCGTTACAAAGGTCTCGATACACGATCATTTTTTTTTTTTTTTTTTTTTTTTTGCGATATTGAAAAACCCTTTATTGTCTACTAAAACGCGAAATTTGGCAGGCATATTTAATCGTGTAATGAATAACTATTATTGTCTATTGAAAATTTTCAACAGCAAGATGAATTTCGAATAGAATATTTTTTTGGCTAAGAACGATTCTTAGCAGCAGTTCTTGTTATAACATACATACACACACACTTACATAAACACACACCACACACACACACACACACACATATATATAATATATATATATATTATATATATTATATATTTTTTTTTTTTTTTTTTTTTTTTTTTTTTTTTTTTTTTTTTTTTTTTTCTTTTTTTTTTTTCTTTTTTTTTTTTACATCTATGTATTTTAGTTTTATTCATCTGTTATGTCGTTTATTTTTTTTTTTCTTTGCACATCGGATTTAGGAGGCGACGGGACTAACCTTAGATAGGAATGTAACCCTGGTGAATGCAACGTCTGTAATCCAAACTGGGGTACTTTACTCAAGTCGCTGATTTCCTTACTTTGCTATTAACCTAAAGAGATTCCTATTTTTGTCATTATGGGCATTATGTAAATGCTAAAAAATTTACAGCATATGGTTTCCCTCTGCGTGTTTAATTATTTACGCAAGCGAGCAAACTAAGTGACGACAGATTTTCATTTGTCTGTGTATAATGGAAAAGAGTTCAAGAAATACGAAACGTGGCGACTAGCAACAACCAGGAAAATGTGTGATTAAACTGACAAATTTACATGAAAACGTGCAGATTCCTTACTCTTTCATTACCTTATCAGCCACTATCCGTGTGCTTGCGAACAGCCGCGCCTTTGCCAATGAAACAAAAGCTAGGCGAAGTCTCCCCCGCCAGTTGTAAGCAAATCTTTAATCAAATCTGAACGGACATACCTTCTTTGGTTTTGGACTCCCCCGGCTATAACTCTGCTGCGGCGGGGAGCCCGGGTATTTATTTAAAACCAAAAAAATTGTGCTTATTTTTTTTTGCCGATGGGGGGCGGGAAAAAGGCACGGAATTGCTCAGGGGTGCTAATCTTATTACGCGAAATATTTCCCTTTTTTTAAATCAATGCGCTATCAGGGGTTAAAAAAGGGAGTAGTAAAACATCTATGAATGAAGGGGGAAATGCCATGCCAATCATTCTTTTTCTCGAAAAAAAAACTAATGCACTCCGGTTGTGTTGCACCCAAGGAATGCCCAACGACCTTGGTCTCGGAGTGAGCAAACTTTTCCCCCATGACTCCTCGTTTCCAACGTGGAGAGGTAGTATTATTTCAAGAATGTGTTCTTTTTCCCCAGGGGGTTTGTGAATAAAAAAGATCATGTTGTTTTCTCATTAAAAAAATAATTTACGTGACCGCTTTTAAATATACTTAAAAAAACCTTTTGCTTTTTACTCCCGGACAGTTTAAAAGATGACAGAAAAACAAAAAAGAACAAAGACAGGAGACTTTTCTGCCCACGCCAAATACTTTTCAGAAATCAGAACTTTTCTAGACGTTATAATCAAACGTATCCATGGGGGAAAAATTTTCAAGAAATTTTACGTGTTATAGTGTAACTGTTTTGGAAAGATCCATCTGGTGCAGGGGTTCTTAACCCTTTTTGAGTCCGGACCCCTTTTTTAAACATTTTTCATGTGTAAATGTCTTTTTTTCTTTTGTTTTCCCATTATTAGAGTGCAAAAAGTTTTTTAAAATTTAAAAGTAACAATCAAAAAAACAATTTTTTTGATCTCCCGGACTAGCTGGACCCAAAGGTTAAGCCCCCTGATTTCTATGAAAATTGAAATAAAATATGTATTTTTACCACTACTTTGTATTTCTTTCCATCGTAAAACGTCTTTGTATTTTTTTTTCCTTTTTTTCTTTTTTCAAATATTATAAAATTAAAGTAGAAATTCCCAAATTTAAAATCGAACCCTCCATGTGGGGGTTCCAGGGTATCGGGCCCCCTGCAATTTGAGGTTATCGGGGTTATCCGCTGAAGACGAATTTCCCCGGCATCTCTGGGTGTTCGGGAAGCTCGTAGGTTTTTCTGTCGCTGGCGGACTAAAAGGGAAGGGAAGCGGCTTGAGGGGGTGAGAGCCAGGGTTTTTTCGCAAGTGTACCATGCGTGACACACACCACGCCAAATATTGCTGGTACTATTCTTCCAACCCTTGGCTGAGCGGTAAAGAAAATTTAATATATAAAATACAATTTTAAATTTCCCCATCGCTTTGATGCCATTAGATTATCATCGCTTTTTTCACTGCTCTATAATCATTACATTAGTTAACATAGTAATTTATATCATTTTAAATTTACCGTAAGTCCCCCTCAACAGAAAGGGCTTTGTAGTCTATGACAAACGACAATAACCCGCAAAAAGAAACCCCACCGAACCACGAACAGCGCGAGAATCGACGCGCCCCGACAAAAACGGAACGCGACTGGATCCCGAACCCGAAAGCGGGACGGGTCAGGAGGAGAAGGGGGGTGGGGTGGGGGGGGGGGCGGTTATTCTCAGGATTTAAATTTAAACTCATTTTAAATTTTAAATTATCTCTATTTCATTCTTATATGGGGGAGGATAAACTAATTTTTGAGCCTAAAAGGTCATTCATAAAAAGCACAAAGGCTAGATTTTTTGGAAAGACTGTATTGAATGTTTTTCTATTTTTAGAAAATTAATCAAATTAGAAAGGCGCTGCGGCAGAGGGCGCGGGCACTCGAGACTTGGCATAGCTCGCCCAGCCAGCTTTTTTTTATATATTTTTGCGTTTATATTCTCAGCTAGAAATAATTTTTCAATCGGCACAGAGAAGTATAATTTCGTCAAAAAAGTATCTTACTAAGACTATCCATGTACGCCCTTTGATAACGTAACCCCCGAAACCCAAAGGGATAAAAAAAAAAAACGGAAATTTCTCCCCGTTCTAATTTTTGGGGGGGATTTAATGGTGCAAAAAAACAACTTCCCTTCCTCAAGGCAGAAAAAACATCCCGTTTCTGCTGCGAAAAGAAAAGGGTTTGGGTCGTTTTTCAGTAATTTATCATAGATTTTTTTTTTTGTCTCATTTTTAACGTAGTTTTATAGGGAGGTGAGATAGATTATTTTTTTTTATGATATATAAAGGTTTCATATTTGTGTATTTTTCAGATAAAATCTTGCTTTGGAGAAAGCAATATTTCGAAGGGAAATAGGTCTTTTTGGGTAATGAAAAAACATTAATTTCCCATTTAAAAAAA
>NW_023647643.1:0-7144 GCF_015228065.2 Penaeus monodon
TTTGCAATAATACTAATAACCACAACAATACATGAAATAGGAATAACATTATAATAAATAACAATAATACGATTTTATAATAATTATTATATCATTATCTAAATTATAATCGTTTATTACTGTAATTATTACTTTATAATAATTATTTTTGCAATTATAACTACCAGTACCAATACTAAGAATGTAAGAATAACATAATAGTACTAATAACAATATTACCAGTTTTTTTTTTTCTAGCATTATTGTTATTATAACTTATACTTATTATTATTATTGTGTTATTATCCAGTTTCTAATAGATTTTTGGGTCAATAATACTAATAATTAAGATGAATAGTAATAATAATAATAATAATAAATAATCATCATCATCATTATAATAATAATATAATAATAATATTATATTATCAAATGCTATCAAATTCTCTTTTCCTCACTTTTATCATCATTATTGTTAAGATTAATACAATTCGGTAATTTATTATCATTATTACCCTAATAATTGTCGATATCACCAAAGAAAATCGAAAAACTTCATTTTTGGAGTATACCTCAAAGGCCTATATGTCGCTAGATTTTAGCCAGCTTTTTCGACTTTTGGGAATGTTTTTTCTTATACTTTTTTTATATTATATATGGACACAATTCCTGTTATTATCGATCATCATTATCCTGATCTCATCATTATTATCGTTTTATCATCATCATTATCATCATTATCATCAGCATCTTATCATCATTATTGCAATTATTTCATCATTATTGCAATGTTATCATTATTATTGCAATTATATTGGAAGTTATAGTAGTATTTTTGCAATAGATACTAAAACCAAAAAAACGAAAACCATAACGATAAGTAATAACATTAATAGAAACAATATAAAACGATTTTGTACTAATTATTTATATCATTATCTTATTAGGATCGTTATTACGGTAATTATTACTGTTCTCATATTTATTTTTTGGGGCAATTACTACAGTAAAAATAATGAAAATGATATATAACAATATAGTACTAATAACAATATTATAATCAACTAGCATTATTATTTTATCTTATACTTTATTATTATTATTGTTATTATTACAGTTTTTTAATATATTTGTGGGCAATATTACTAATAATTAAGAAAATAGTATAAAATAAATAATATTAATAATAATAATAATTAATAATAATACATAATAATATATAATATTCAACTTTATCAAATTCTCTTTTATTCTCACTTTTATCATCATTTTGTTTATGATTTAATACAATTCTGGTAATTGATTATCATTATACCCTAATAATTGCCAATCACCAAAAAATCGAGAAAACGTCTTTTGGAGTGATTCTCTCAAAAGGCTATATTCGCTAGAATTTTGCCCACTTTTTTCGACTTGGGAATGTTTTTCTATACCTTTTTTATAATATAGATGGACACAAATTCCTGTGTATTATCATCATCATTATCATGATTATCATCATTATTATCGTTTCATCATCATTATCATCATCATTATCATCTTATTGCGATTATTATCATCATTATTGCAATTGTTTTATCATTATATATTGCAATTATTGAGTTATAGTAATATATTTTTGCAAATACTAATAACCACAACAATCAATGGATATTAATAACAAAAATAATAAAAATAATAACGATTCTATAATATTATTATAACATTTCTTAATTAGTACGTTATTACTGTAATTATTACTGTTATAATAATTATTTTGCAATTATCTACCATAGAATAATAATAATGAAATAAATATACAATAATAATACTAATAACAATATTATAACCACTAGCTAATAATTATTATAATATACGTATACTTATTATTATTATTACTATTATTACGTTTATAATAGATTTTTGGCATAATCTAATATTTAGATATAGTAATTAATAATAATAATAATAATAATAATAATAATAATAATAATAATAATAATATACTATTTAGAATGAATTCACCAATGTTATCAAAATTCTTCTTTATTCTCACTTCCTATCAATCATTATTGTTTATGATTAATACAATTCTCGTAATATTATCATATTACCCTAATAATTGCCGAAGGTATCCACCAAAGAATCGACAAACGTCTTTTGGAGATACTCTCAAAAGGCTATATTTCCGCTAGATTTTGCCTTTTTTGGAGACGATAAAAATATACCTTTCTTATACTTTTTTTATATTAAATATATGGACACAATTCTGTTATATCATCATCATTATCAAGATTCAATCATTATTACGTTTATCATCATCATTATCATCATTATCATGCATTATCACATCATTATCATCATTATTGCAATTATTAATCATCATTATTGCAATTGTTATCATTATTATTGCATATATTTGGAGTGTAGTATATAATTTTTGCAATATACTAATAACCACAGCAATAACGATAGTAATACAATAATAATAAAATATCCGGATTTTGTAATAATTATTTTGTCATTTATCTTATTAGTATCGTTATTACGTATTATTCCTGTTATAAATAATTTAATTTTTACAATTATACTACCAGTACAAATAATTAATGATAATATAACAATAATAGTACTACTAACAATATTATATCACGAGCATTATTTTTATTATACCTATACTTATATTATTATTGTTCTTATTACAGTTATAATAGGATTTTTTGGCAATAATACTAATAATTAAGATAATAATGTAATGAATAAAATACTAATAAGAATAAAATAATAATAAATATAGTAATATATATAATAACAATATTCAACACGTTTATCAAATTCTTTTATTCGCACTTTTATCATCATTATTGTTATGATTAATACAATTTCTGGTAATTAATTATCATTAGTATTAGCCCTAATAATTGCCGATATCACGAAGAAATCGCGAAAAACGGTCATCTTGTGAGTATTCTCTCAAAGGCTACCATTAACAAAGAATAATAATAATAATAATAACAAATAATAATACTAGTAACAATATTATATCACTAGCATTTTATTATTATACTTATAGCATATTATTATTATGTTATTATTACAGTTATAATAGATTTTTTGGGGCCACACAAAATAATACTAAATAATTAATATAATAGTAATAAGAAATAATATAATAATATTATAATAATAATAATAATAATAATAATATCTTATTATTATTATTATTATTATTATTATTATTAATGTTCAAATGTTATCAAAATTCTCTTTATTCTCGGACTTTTACATCATTATTGTTATTATTAATATAATTCCTGTAATTATTATCATTATTATCCTATAAGGCCGACATCACAAAGAATCGAAAAAACGTCATGTTTGGAGTATACTAATCAAAAGGTACATTTCGCTAGATTTTGGCCGCTTTTTCGACTTATGGAAGGTTTTTTTTATACCTTTTTTTATATATAGATGGACACAATTCCTGTTTTATATCATCATCATTACATGCTTATCATCATTATAATCGTTATCATCATTATTATCGTATCATCAATATTATCTTCATTTCACATCAGTATCATCATCATTATCATCATTATCATCATCATTATCTCTTGATTGCAATTATTATCATCATTATTCAATGTTTATCATTATTATTGCAATTATTGGAGTTATGTATATATTTTTTGAAATAATACTATAACCACCACAACAATAATGATAGTAATAACAATAATAATAACAATCATAAACGATTTTATAATAATTATTTATATCTTATCTTAATTGGTATCGTATTACTGTAATTATTACTGTTATAATAATTATTTTTGCAATTATACTACCAGTACACATATAATAATGATAATAGATAACAATAATAATACTAATAACAATATTATACCCACTAGCATTACTATTATTATACTTATACTTATTATTATTAATGTTATTATTACAGTTATAATAGATTGTTTGTGATATAAATACAAATAAATTAAGATAATGTAATAATAATAATAATATAATAATAATAATATCTAATAATAATAATATAATAATATAACTAATATTCAAACGTTATCAAATTCTCTTTATTCTCCACTTTATCATCATTATTGTTTAGTATTAAATACAATTCTGGTAAATTATTATCATTATTCCCTAATAATTGCCGAAATCACCAAGAATAAAAAAACGTCATTTTGGAGTATACTGCATAAGGGCTATTTTCGCTAGATTTTGCCTTTTTTTCACTTTTGGGAATGTTTTCTTATACTTTTTTATATTATAATGAACACAATTTCCTCTTATTATCATCATCATTATCATGATTATCATCTTATTATCATTATAATCATCATTATCATCAGCCTTATCATCATTATTGCAATTAATATCATCATTATTGTCAATTGTTATCATGTATTATTTGCAATTATTGGAGTTATAAGAATATATTTTTTGCAATAATACTAAACCACAGCAATAATGCATAGAGTAATAACACTAATAAATATTCAAACAATAATACGATTTTAAATAATTATAATATCTTATCTTAAATTAGTAATCGTTATTACTGTATTATTAACTGTTAAATAATTATTTTCAATTATACTACCAAACAAATAATAATAATGCTAATAATAATAACAATAATAATACTAATAACAATATTATATTCACTAGCTTAGTATTATTAACTTATACTTTATTATTATATTATTATTATTACAGTTATAATTAATTTTTTGCAATAATACTAGTAATTAAAATAATAGTAAACAGATAATAATATAATAATAATAATAATAATATAATAATAATAATAATAATAATAATAATAAAATACTTAATCATATTCAATGTATCAGAATTCTCTTTATTCTCACGTTTATCATCATTATTGTTATGTTTAATACAATTCGGTAATTTATTATCATTATACCCTAATAATTGCCGAAATCACCAAAGAAATCGAAAAAACGTCATTTGGAGTATAACTCCAACCGGCTATATTTCGCTATAATTACCGCTTTTTCTACTTTTGGGAATTTTTTCTTATAACCTTTTTTATATTATAGATGGACACAATTCTGTTATTATCATCATCATTATCATGATTATCATCATTATTATCGTTATCATCATCACTTATAATCAGTATCATCATCATTATCATCATTATTGCATTATTATCATCATTATGCAATTGTTATCCATTTTATTGCAATTATTGGAGTTAATAGTATATATTTTTTTGCAATAATACCAATATCCACAACAATAATGATAGTAATACAATTAATAATAACATAATAAAACGATTTACTATAATATTTATATCTTATCTTAATTAGCATCGTTACTTACTGTAATTTTACTGTTATAATAATTATTTTTGCAATATACTACCAATTACCATAATAATATGATAATAATAACAATAATAATACTAAATAACACTATAAAAACCACTAGCATTATAAATTTACTTAACTTATTCTTATTATTGTTATTATTACAGTTATGGCTCTGCAGCCCTGAAGTAAGGCCTCGTCAGTAGGTAGTTTCACGAGGTTTTCAATGGAGCGAAATCCAGCTTCCCAATATTCCTGGTTCCTTTTCCACGGCTGAGATGCTGAAGTGTCTCTTTAAAATTGGGGCAGCCGCTCCCTGGCTACAACATTAGGACACAGCTGAAGTCTTGAGATGTGAAATGGCTATTCCGAGGCCCATGCCTGCATTGTAGCTGTTAATTGCTGTGCACCCTGAAGCAATCGAGAACTACGTGGCTGGTGGTCTGGAGGAAGCTGATCAGATATCTGCCTCTGAATAATAAACTCCGTAGTTGTCGAGAGGTGGAGATTTGCTTCTGGTGGCTGCAAAACACTTCCTCTCCCTGTTTTGAATGCCTCGTCGTTCGAGTCAACCCTTTTCAGCTCATTGCCGTCGTAATTTTCTATTTCCTTATCTCGCTGAACACTAGCAGGAGGCTCCTGGGGCTGAAGAACTTCGACCTCTCCATCTGTCGGGTCAGGACGGGGACACAGCTTCTTCCTGACGAGCAACCCTGTCTTTTAAATTGCTGCGTCTGTGCCTTTATTTCTCCAAGCTCAGTAGCCCAAAGCCTCGATTTGTCAAGGATTTGGGCTAGCACGGTAACCTCTCCCTCCATGGCTCTCACAGCTTCCTGTACTTCCGGATTTGAGCCGCCCACGACTATAGGGAGCTGATCGACAGAGATAGACAAGCTGTTACCGGAGAAAAGGGCACGGGAAAATAGGGGGGCTGGAAGATCGTAAATTCCTACGATTTCCCGTGTTTTTGCCTTTGGGCATTCTGTATACAATGCGCCGCCCCAACACAATCAAGAAGCACTCTAGCACTATTCAAAAAAACTTTTTCAATGTTCGTTAACCACTAATACGGTTTTAAAATTCTCTCAAAAGGCTACCATTACAAATAATAATAATAATAATAATAACAATAATAATACTAATAACAATATTATAACCCCTAGCATTTTTATTATTATACTTATACATATTATTATTTTGTTATTATTACAGTTATAATAGATTTTTTTGGGAATAATACTAATAATTAAGATAATAGTAATAAGAAATAAAATAATAATAATTATAATAATAATATAATAATAATAATAATTTTATTATTATTATTATTATTTTTATTATTATATTTCAAATGTTATCAAAATTCTCTTATTCTCACTTTTATCATCATTATTTTTATGATTAATATAAATTTCCCGTAATTTTTATCATTATTATCCTAATAATTGCCGAAAACACCAAAGAAATCGAAAAAAAAAAAAAAAAACGTCATGTTGGAGTATACTACAAAAGGGGACATTTCGCTAGATTTTGCCGCTTTTTCGACTTATGGGAATGTTTTTTATACCTTTTTATATATATATGGACACAATTCCTGTTTTTATCACACATTATCATGATTATCATCATTATAATCGTTTCATCATTATTATCGTTATCATCAATATTATCTTTTATCATTTTCATCATCATTATCATCTTATCATCATCATATCATCATTTTTGCAATTATTTTCATCATTATTTCAATTGTTTTCATTTTTATTTCAATATTGGATTATAGTATATTTTTTGAAATAAAACTAAAACCACAACAA